>NC_134487.1:38884749-39077249 GCF_040206685.1 Ascaphus truei
GGTGTATCTTAACACAGCAGGGATAGGGCAGAAGTGAGCTGACCCGTGCTGAGGCGCGCTCACGCTTACCAGTGAGCCCCTGCAGCCGCAACAAGAGCGGCTTTAGCAGGGGCTCGCGCACGCTTCAGCAAGCGTGCGGAAGCGTGGGTCTTAAGAAAATGTTAGATTCAAGCGCTCACGGGAGGTAATATGCGGGTATATTACCTAGTGCACACCTTAAGGAGTTAGTAGCTTTAGAACAGTACATGGTGGTTGAGCCCATTCATTAATATAGGCATACCCAATTAGCCACACCACCTTCTAGGTACCTTATGCTACTTACCCACTGCTTTACCTGACTGCCGTCAGTATTAATGCAACTCTTTCTTGCAGTGTCAGTCTCTAAATGTGACAACATTGTCACTCTACCAGCGTACCAATACAACAAGACAATGTACTCATAGGTAGTCTTATACATTAGTGACAACCTAAGTACACAGACTGCCCTATCCCTCACTTCTGCCCTATCCCTGCTGTGTTAAGATACACCCAATTAGGGCACTGAGTGCTACAAATGGGTTCTTGTTCTCTATACCTACATATTTTCTCACCGCCCAGAGCACCTTACCCTTAACTACTACTTATACATTTTTTTAGCTGCAGCGGGGTATCCTCAATTTATTATACCAAAAACAGATTGTAAGCTCATCTGGGCAGGAACTCTGTCTGTAACAATCCTATGTACTGTGTACCGCACGCTATACTATAAATGAGTCACATTGGGCTCGACAAGTAAAAGTTATTATAATAATTACCCTATTTCCTCGATTCTAAGACGCCATCGATTCTAAGACGCACCCTTGATTTAATAAAAAAATTGTGGAAAAAAAAAACCCAATATATTAAATGTGCAGATTTTTTTATTTTTTTAAGCAAACAGTAGCATACATTTATCTGCACTAGAGAGAGGCAGACACAGAATGGGGAGAGAGAGAGACAGTATCGGATGAGCAGAGAGAGAATGGATGGGGGGAGGAAGGAGAGAAAGGAGGGAAGGGGGGGGGGAGAGAAAGGAGGGAAGGGGGGAGAGAAAGGAGGGAAGGGGGGGAAAGGAGGGAAGGGGGGGAAAGGAGGGAAGGGGGAGGGAAGGAGGTGGGAAAGGGGGGAAGGGGGGGGGAAAGGAGGGAAGGGGGGGAGAAAGGGGGGGAGAAAGGAGGGAATGGAGGGATGGGGGTAGAAGGGGATGGGGGAGAAGGGGATGGGGGAGAAGGGGATGGGGGAGAAGGGGATGGGGAGAAGGGGATGGGGAGAAGGGGATGGGGAAGAATGGAGACAGTGGAGGGGAGGGAGACAGTGGAGGGGAGGAGGGGAGGGAGACAGTGGAGGGGAGGGAGACAGTGGAGGGGAGGGGGGGAGGGAGACAGTGGAGGGGAGGGGGGGAGGGAGACAGTGGAGGGGAGGGGGGGAGGGAGACAGTGGAGGGGAGGGGGGGAGGGAGACAGTGGAGGGGAGGGGGGGAGGGAGACAGTGGAGGGGAGGGGGGGAGGGAGACAGTGGAGGGGAGGGAGACAGTGGAGGGGAGGGGGGGAGGGAGACAGTGGAGGGGAGGGGGGGAGGGAGACAGTGGAGGGGAGGGGGGGAGGGAGACAGTGGAGGGGAGGGGGGGAGGGAGACAGTGGAGGGGAGGGGGGGAGGGAGACAGTGGAGGGGAGGGGGGGAGGGAGACAGTGGAGGGGAGGGGGGGAGGGAGACAGTGGAGGGGAGGGGGGAGGGAGACAGTGGAGGGGAGGGGGGGAGGGAGACAGTGGAGGGGAGGGGGGGAGGGAGACAGTGGAGGGGAGGGGGGGAGGGAGACAGTGGAGGGGAGGGGGCGAGGGAGACAGTGGTGGGGAGGGGGACACACATAGAGAGACATACACAAACACAGAGTGACAGAGACACACACACATACACAAACACACACAGAGTCACACAGAGAGAGACACACACACACACACACACACACACACAGAGTGACAGAATCACACAGAGAGACACATACACACACAGAGTGACAGAGGATCACACAGAGAGAGAGACACATACACACACAGAGTGACAGAGGATCACACAGAGAGAGAGAGACACATACACACACACAGAGTGACAGAGACACACACACACACAGACACAAACACACACAGAGTGACATAGAATCACACAGAGAGAGACACATACACACACAGAGTGACAGAGAATCACACAGAGAGAGACACACACACACACACAGAGTGACAGAGACACACACATACACAGAGACACATACACACACAGAGTGATAGAATCACACAGAGAGAGACACATATACACACAGAGTGACAGAGAATCACACAGAGAAAGACACATACACACACAGAGTGACAGAGACAAGGGAGGGGTCGGAGGGCTCGTGGGGCTGGCAGCCGAAGCTGTGAGTAGCAGAGGGGGGGGGGGAGCAGAGAGGGGGGGGAGCAGAGGGGGGGGGAGCAGAGGGGGGGGGGGAGCGGAGGGTTAATGGGGCAGGAAGCTGAGTAGTGGAGGGTTCATGGGGCAGGAAGCTGTGAGTAGCAGAGGGGGGGCGGAGGGTTCATGGGGCTGGAAGCTGTGAGTAGCAGAGGGCTGGAAGCTGTGAGTAGCAGAGGGCTGGAAGCTGTGAGTAGCAGAGGGCTGGAAGCTGTGAGTAGCAGAGGGCTGGAAGCTGTGAGTAGCAGAGGGCTGGATGCTGTGAGTAGCAGAGGGCTGGATGCTGTGAGTAGCAGAGGGCTGGATGCTGTGAGTAGCAGAGGGCTGGATGCTGTGAGTAGCAGAGGGCTGGATGCTGTGAGTAGCAGAGGGCTGGATGCTGTGAGTAGCAGAGGGCTGGATGCTGTGAGTAGCAGAGGGCTGGAAGCTGTGAGTAGCAGAGGGCTGGATGCTGTGAGTAGCAGAGGGCTGGAAGCTGTGAGTAGCAGAGGGCTGGATGCTGTGAGTAGCAGAGGGCTGGAAGCTGTGAGTAGCAGAGGAGGGGCGGAGGGTTCATGTGGCTGGAAGCTGTGAGTAGCAGAGGGGGGGCGGAGGGTTCATGGGGCTGGAAGCTGTGAGTAGCGGAGGGCTGGATGCTGTGAGTAGCGGAGGGCTGGATGCTGTGAGTAGCAGAGGGCTGGAAGCCGTGAGTAGCAGAGGGCTCGTGGGGCTGGAAGCTGTGAGTAGCAGTCAGGGGCGGTCAGCTCGTGGTGCCGCTACAGCCGCACTGCTGTGGGTCGCAGAGGGGGGGCCAGCACTTCAAGCAACCAACTGGGACAAGGGGGAGAGCGGGCGGGGGGCCGTGGCTCAAGCAGACGGCTACCGCGCTTTTTGTTAAAACGCTGAAAGCTGCACGCCCTCCGTCTGCAGCGCCCCCAAGCAGGTTTTTTTTTTTGTTTTTTTTTAGTACATCGATTCTAAAACGCACCCCTATTTCAGAGATGTGAAATTGGGAAAAAAAGTGCGTCTTAGAATCGAGGAAATACGGGTATAATATTAATATTAAATATAATGTTAGTATATTGCCCCCTGAACACGTCCTGCTTGTTTATTTGTATTCAAAATCACGATTTCCCTAATATTCAGCTCCTAGGGATACCATGGTAACCTTTAGACTGCCTGGGGAGAGCTCCATTTTAACACTTATTGTATATTAGATTTAATAAATAAAAACAGTGTTGGAAAGGGCAAGAAGAAATCTCTTAAAGTAACATGCAAAAGAGATGGAGATCAGGGCAAACTACTTCTTTAAAGAGGTAACCAAAGCCAGCCATTTCATTTCTAATCTAAGATTGAAGCAGAGGGGCTTCCAAAGATGAACCATATTATTTCAGACCCCGGGGACCCCCTGCTTCCAGAGAGACATACCTCCGCAGGGGGCCTCAGTAGCCACTCCGGCTTGCCTAGCAGCGACCATATTATGGCTGCTTTTCAAAGCTCTCACGCCCCGTGGGCCAATAGGAAGCCGTGATGTCATCTGGTGCAGCTTCCTATTGGCCCACGTGAGTGCGGGAGCTTTCAAAAGGAAGGAGAGAGAGCGAGAGAGAGCAAGCGAGAACAGCGCCCCCTACGGAGGTAAGTGTCTCTAGAAGCAGTGGATCCTCGTGGCTGAAATTAATGGGGGTCAGCTCCAGGGACTATGCGCTTCATTCCTATGTTAAAAAGTACCGTATTGGCCCAAATATAGTACGGCCTCGCACATCATACGACCCTGAAGTTTTGAAGGTGTTCTACATGAAAAATACAAGGGGTCAGGCTGCGCATATAATACGAGTACAGTTTTCAGAAGGACATTTTTAGGGGAAAAAAAACAACATAGCACTATATTCGGGCCAATACGGTAAATAAACGTGTGCCCGCTTGGATTGCTCCATTAGCCGCAGGCTTACAGTTCAGTATAATGAATGACATGACGGGGTGAGGTCCATGGGTGGCTGCCTCCTTAGGATATGCTAACAGAATTGACGAAGCAACAAAAAACGTACAGTTTTATGCCCACTTTGGCGATTAGATGGGGGTAAAACATCAGGATGGCTGAGAGTCAAGAGGCAGGTGGGAAAAACACAGGGCCACGGTTATTCTCAGGCTAATACTGTGGAACGCGTGATCTGATCGCACAACGTTTTACCTCCTAGAGCGCGGAAAAATAAAAACTAACAAAGAGAAAGGAAGTTAATTTGGGACCAGCTCAATGGAATTAGCCCCTCTAACCCTTAGGGTTCCCCAAGATGTAGTCTTTACGGCGTGGCACTCCAGGAGTTACGTCATGTAGAGAATGTCACAATGTAAATGTATTCCTTAAACTAATGTTACTGTGCAAAAAACAAAAACAAAGACTCAAGTGCTTTTGTTGATTTGGAAATTTAGCACAAGTGCCTATTCTTCGGGGCCTTTACATGGGGCAGCATTAGATCATTGTATCCCTTACCCTTAGCGCACCCTTTCCTTACCATAGAGGGGAGGGGGGGGATGGGGACTCTGGCTGCACAATCTCTTGTTAAACACACACTGACAATCACACAATAGGAGAAGCCAGAGTGAATCAACATCCTCCCAAGTCTCAGCTCACCGTGTGGGGGTAGTAACTTCAACACATTTCTTTCCAAAAGTCTAGGGGTCGAACTTTAGCAAAATAGGCACCGATCAGCGAGGTGTAACCCTTTAGGACATTCATACACTTTGGGTGTAGCAGGCATTGCCCCTGTAAGCGAGATTTCTAAAACCTCTATTGACTTGCTGAGGAGAGAAGGAGGGGGAGGGGGGGAGGGGGCAGGAGGGGGGCAGGAGGGGGGAGGGGGAAAATTTCCAGGGAAAAAAGAAGAAATAATAATATATATCTCAACTAAAAATCAAAGTCTTTCTGACTGGCAGGGAACGTCTGTCAGCACGGGGCACATACAACATTTTAAAGAAAATCCAATTGCAGTGATAGGTTTAATTGGTGAATTGTATGCTATTAAAGCCTTATAAAATTGCTACTTTGAACACCTAAAGTTCTCCTGGTAAGCAGCTACTTGAAAGGATAATGATCTTGAACTAATCTCTTTATAAAAGAAAGGCATTATTTCTAGCTATTCCATTTCTTTTCCCCCCCTGTCCCGGAGGTAATCATGATGCGGTCAATTACCTACACCTACTACAATTACAGTGTTCCCATCGAAAAGAAGCCACAAAAAGAAAGCAGCACTATTTTCACTTTAATCGGGGAGTAAATCACGTCACAGTGGCGGGCGCACACTCTGCCTTTAGAAAAAGAGCATTCCTGCGTGGTGCCACCGCCAATAAGCCACAGTCACGCGTTCACGTCGGGGGATGATGTCACGGTTTTCTTTTGATGACCCCCGGTGGCCTCGGGGTTTGCTCTCTTGCACCATATTTGTAGTCCAAAACAGTGCAAGAACTAGGGGGTCTTCAGACACGAGAGGACCACAGTACAGTTCCCCAGTGAGTGAGGGCAGGGGGTAGAGCTAATCTGAGGGCTCCAGTACTCTGCCCTCCCCTGCTCTCTATGCACAAGGTGTCTGGACTGAGGGTATCTGGGTCTGTGCAGGCGTCACAGATACACACTGACACATAGTGACAGAGCTGCCGGGGTGTACAGGGTTGGCTGGAACGCACTTAACAAAACAGGGGCTCCCAAAAATTCTGTCTCCTAAGTATGTTATAATTTTTGTCCAACACCTGCTGTATTCAATAGAAACAATAGCGTAACATTCAGGCATGTTTTCTCGTAAAGAGCATAGCTTTAACTAAAATTACTGCAAATGAGGCATGATCATATCATCTCCGATCCACTAACGTCTGTTAAGGTTAACGCAGGGACTTCGCGTTACGTTATTTAAGTCATAACTAAAAGTGCTCCCATCCAGCTACTCCCATGCAGGCCCTGAAATGTGGCAACACCAGAGGTGGCTGTGATTAAATACTGCTAACATAGCAATGTGTCTGGTGCTATTTCCCCTCTCCTCGACCTTCCCCAATGGAGAAAAAGCCCCATATCAGGGTCTGGATAGAAGTAACACCGAGACTGGCAGAACAGCACTTTATGTACGTTTATCGCAACAGTGATGTGATGTTAAGTCTACACTAATGAGCTCTAGTGCGGCTGCTATTTGTGCATATAATTAGACTAGTAAATACCACGTTAACCCGGGGATCCCAACATCCGCTCCTGTTTTAGTTAACATGGCGTGCCCTGATTTAACAGGGTTTATTGAATTCCCCCAAGCGCACTAAAAGCTGCATGTAATTCAGGGACTGCAAACCATTGGTTTAGATAACATACACTGAAAGCCTGGCAATAAGGAGTTGGTGAGATCCGTATGACCATAGCTGGGTGGAAGCCAGGCTAAGGTAGCCTCATATCCCCCCCTCATGTAGGAACCTTATCACACTAACTATAGATCGTCCTCTGCCCTCCTCAAGTCTTCCACTGCCAGAACCAGCAGATGCCAGAACCAGCAGATGCCGGAACCAGCAGATGACGGAACCAGCAGATGACGGAACCAGCAGATGCCGGAACCAGCAGATGCCGGAACCAGCAGATGCCGGAACCAGCAGATGCCGGAACCAGCAGATGCCGGAACCAGCAGATGCCGGAACCAGCAGATGCCAGAACCAGCAGATGCCAGAACCAGCAGATGCCAGAACCTTGGCAGGCAAGGAGTTCTGGGAGTAGAATGAGACTGACTGAAAGATCAGTGTGTGAAGCAGGGTTTCCGGACCTGGAAGGGCTGGGTGGGCAATAGCGCACCACAATAATTCGGGATGTTAACTGATCCCACTTCCGGGATCTATTTTTAGCTCACATCCTTTCTGTATAGGTCCGGTAGGATATGAGCCAGCACCAGCAGAGGAACCATGACCCATTAGTGATTAGTGTCTCCTACGACAAAGGGGAACCACAGCAGCAGGTTTAATAGGTTAAATGAAGTCGCACAACTTTCAAAACCTTAGACAAATAGAAGTATTTTTGAATAATTATTTTTTAAACTAATAACAGTTCCGTGATGAGCAAAAACATAATTTAAAAAAAAATAATCTTTAGTGTTTTTTGGAAACAAGACTGCTTGTCTGACTTTAAACTACAGGTACATTTTGGTCTTTGGATTGCTCTTTGGCCAATTACTATATGGCTTCATAATCACTTTATAAACAAACACAAGTAACCGGTATGCTTGGATTCAGCAGATCCGGGGGAAAAGCAAGACGCATTCTGCACGAGATGCAAATAAATGAAACGGTTGGATTCTTTCCAAGTTATTTGCAAGCAATATTTTTCATTGGGACATTGGCACTGCCATTTTAATGGATCAGTTCCCTCCTCTGCCCCTCCCCCCTTTTTAAAAATGTACAGGAAGCAGGGGGTCTCCGGAGCCTAGCTTCGAAATACTAACCAGAGAAGTTACCGCCGGTACTTCATGGAAGTCTAAAACCCCTGCGTCACGCATAGGAAGCCATGACTGACGACGTCTCAGCCTCCTACTGGTCCGTGTTAAGCGGGAGATTTAAACATACATTCCTGCCCTCCCCTCCGAGTGAACTGTACCACAGGTACTTTCCCTAAGTATCTCAGGAAGCAGGGGGGTCCTGGTGCTGAAATGAACACAGTTCAGTTCTGCAGACTCCATGTTTCCTATACATGTAAAAGAAAGAGGGGCAATAAAAATCAGAGTAGGCGGAACTGCTCTTTTAAAGCTGCAGTTCAAGCAATATCCTGTATGTGTGTGTATATATATATATATATATTTTTTTTTAAATAAATCAGTTCTGTACTATGAGAAAAAACTTTTAGCATTTAAAAAAGGCAACCATTTACAAAGTCACATCCCCTTCCCCTTCTGTAACAGCATCACTTTTTTGAGCCCTGTCCCCTCTAGCAGTGAACCAATTGAATCTAGTGCCTGACTGGTCACATGATCTTCCTCACAGAACTTTAGCTGTCAGTGCAGCAGAAGAGTACGTTAGCAGGCTTGGCATTATTTGATCAAAGGATGTAAACCAAAAGTCTACTATATCTTATAGGTAAGTAGTCTAGTCGTAAACCCGCTTAGCCATTAAGACCAACCTCACACTGATGATACCCATCAAGGTTGAAACATGTCTGTGAGTGGGTTCAATGGCTTTGCATCTCATCCCAGCCTCTGTCTAAAAGCTGTGTTTAAAACAGCATGCATTGGCTTGAGGATTTGCTTGTGTAATACGAGCTTGAGACAAAAGGTGGCACTGAGTGCTCATTTGCATGTCATTTCCCAGAATCCCTTGCTGCAGTGGAAGCGCTGTATGCTGGGCGATAATGGGGAAAGACAGGGTTGCAGACCTGTCTAAGACATGCAAATGAACATACAGTAATATTTGCAGTTGCTTTATGCTTTACTGTGGAGGGTTTTTTGTCACTTTTTTTACCCACCATAACCTTAATAATAGTATATATATATATATATATATATATATATATACACATACATACATACATACATACATACATACATACATATATATATATATATATATATATATGTAAATTACTAGCTGAGAGCCCCGGCGTTGCCCGGGATGTTTGTGGTGTGGGGGTGGCATTTGGGTGGTTGGGTGGGGAGTGGTCCACGCGGCCCATGGCGGTGTGCGGTGGTACTTCTGCTGTGGCTGTACTGATGGTGATTGTATCGGGTGCTGATTTGGGAGGGTTTGGTGTTGATGTGGGGATGCTGATGTGGGTGTGGCGATGGGGGAGGTGCGAAGGTGCTGATGTGTGGGTGCTGATGGGGGCTGGGAATGGCAGGGGGCAGAGAATGCCTGTGTGCTGATGTGGTGGTGCTGGGGATACCGTGTGTGGGTGTGTCTGTATATATATATATATATATATATATACAGTGTTCGACAAACCTATACATTTGCTCGCCCCGGGCGAGTGGATTTAACCCTCGGGCGAGTAAATATTGGCCCAAGCAGCACACGTTTGGTACTAGGTGGCGAGTAGATTTTTTTGTGTGGCGAGTAGATTTTTTGGTGATTTGTCGACCACTGTATATATATATATATATATATATATATATATATATATATATATATATATATATATATAATGTGTGTGCATGTATACACGTGCATGTATAGACGTGTGTGTGTATACGTGTGTGCGTGTGTACACGTGTGTGCGTGTGTGTGTACACGTGTGTGTGTGTTTTCACACATGTGTGTGTGTACACGTGTGTATACGTGTGTGTATACATGTGTGTGTGTATACATGTGTGTGTGTATATATGTGTGAGGGTGTATACGTGTGTATACGTGTGTGTGAGTGTGTATACGTGTGTGTGAGTGTGTGCATACGTGTGTGTGAGTGTGTATACGTGTGTGTGTGTCTACGTGTGTGTGTGTGTCTACGTGTGTGTGTCTACGTGTGTATATACACGTGTGTGTATACATGTGTGAGTGTGTATACGTGTGTGAGTGTGTATACGTGTGTGTGAGTGTGTATACATGTGTCTACCTGTGTGTGTGTCTACGTGTGTGTGTGTGTGTGTGTCTATGTGTGTGTGTGCATACGTGTGTGTGTGTATACATGTCTACGTCTGTGTGTGTGTATACATGTGTCTACATGTGTGTGTGTACATGTGTATACGTGTGTGCGTGTGTGTGTATATATGTGTGTGTGTATACATGTGTCTACATGTGTGTGTGTGTGTCTACGTGTGTGTGTGCCTACGTGTGTGTGTCTAAGTGTGTGTGTCTACATGTGTGTGTGTGTGTCTACGTGTGTGTGTGTGTGTCAACGTGTAAATGTGTGTCAACGTGTCAACGTGTGTGTGTGTCAACGTGTGTGTGTCTACGTGTGTGTGTTTCTACGTGTGTGTCTACATGTGTGTGTGTGTCTACGTGTGTGTGTGTCTACATGTGTGTGTCTACATGTGTGTGTGTGTACGTGCGTGTGTGTGTACGTGTGTGTCTACATGTGTGTGTGTGTGTGTGTCTACATGTGTGTGTGTGTGTGTGTGTGTGTGTCTACGTGTGTGTGTGTGTCTACATGTGTGTGTGTCTACATGTGTGTGTGTCTACATGTGGGTGTGTGTCTACATGTGTGTGTATGTGTGTCTACGTGTGTGTGTGTCTACGTGTCTACATGTGTGTGTCTACGTGTGTGTGTGTATATGTGTGTGTTGTATATAATAATAGGGAAAGGCGGGGTTGCAGACCTGCCTAAGACATGCAGATGAGCAAACAGTTGTATTTACATTTATATAAATACCCTCGGGGTCCGGCCTGCGGGATTGCAGTCCTGAGAGTCGGCGTTGCTGAAAGGGTTAAGATAAAGGAAAAGGATACAAAAGGTTTAACACGAGATGGGTGCGATGGGTGCGGAGGGAGAAAACCGAGGAGGTGGGGTGAGGTGGGATTAATGGGATCTAGCAATAGGCAGGGCAGAGGTTCAAGCCACAGTCAGAAAGTGCAATAGGCAGTGCAGAGGTTCAAGCCTCAGTCAGAAAGTTTCATTGTTACATGTTGCTTTTCCTTCACTTGCACGTCAGTGTGCAATCGTATTACTCCCCAACCTTGAAAAAGTGAATGAGAAAGTAAAGGTTCTGTGTCAGTAAAAAACAATCCGACGTAAAAAAAAGACCACATTTATGGAACTTGCCGACCCAGCTCTTTGGACTGTAGCCAGGGATTCTGGTTAATGTTCTCATTTGCAAGTCATTTCCCAGAACCCCTGGCTGTAGTGGAAGCACTGTATACCAAGAGATAGTGGGGAAAGACAGGGGTATAGACCTGTCAGACGTGAATGTGCTCACAAGTGGTATTTTTATAAAGATGTAAGCGATGGTCAGGCTGTAACAATAAGGCCGCCATTATACCAAAAATCGCCCGAAAAACAAAATAAAACAAACCAATACGAGTGCACATACCAAGCGCGACGTAAGCGCCGCACTGCAAAGCATTGGTCTCCTCAAGCGATTTGAGATTTTGTTATTCACACACGACGGCCGCATCACGTGATTTGCCCGGCCAATCACAGTGCATCATCAGCCAACCAATCTGGCCATGTCTCCCACCAGTAGTGCTACAAATCTCTTTGGCCTGTTCGCATGTAGCACGGCGACGTCGCCACAATGACGTCACCGGATCGCTTTGCAGCTCTGCAGTTTTTGGTATAATTAAGGCCTAAGAAGCTAGAGAGGGCTTCTAAAAACAATCCCGTTAAAGAAAAAGGAACGACTGTAAGATTTTATATCAAACAAGTAGTGGCATCGTGTGTGTTATAATAAAGTAGTGGGACACTATTTATTTTCATTTATAAAATATTTTACCAGGAAGTAATACATTGAGAGTTACCTCTCGTTTTCAAGTATGTCCTGGACATAGTTAATATGACAAATAGTACATGGTTACAAATACAGTTACATAAATGAACAGGGTATACATTATATAATGGTGCCATCGCACTGTATAAAATAATATATGGGGGTCTTTAAAAAAAATGGCCCCCTGCTGCAAGCCCCTCCGCCCAGGCAGTAGAGCAGGTAACAGAATGATGAAGCTTCAAGGTCTCGTCTTGGAACATGAAAAGAACACCAGCGCAGTGTTAAATCCCGGCAGGATCTACAGTCTGTGTCTATTTGCAGCATCCTAGGTACATTGTTATGCTATTAGCTTCGGAGGGTGCTATAATTAGCCAGTTATGAAAGTAATCCATGAATGTGCAGCAAACACACACACACACAGCTGGGAGGGAAGGGAGTCACTGCTAGAATTAGCAGCAGCCCACGGATCATTCTTGGCTGGCTGATCAGCACTACATATAATCCCCGTGCAACACAAGACAGGAGGAGTGTTACTGTGTATGTCACATCAGCATCACCACGCAAGCAACCGGCCCCAACCACCGCAATGGCAGGCAACCTCTGGCACAGAAGGGGTTAACGTATTTGGAAAGGTTTGAAGCGCTGAAAGTTAAAATAACTGGCACTCCGATTCTGAAGCAGCAACCCGTTTGTTTCTAAAAATGCTGTCCCACGGTGCTGTGAATGAGTGCCGCTATGCCATTCATTCTGTGCCACCTTTCGTGGGTAATGTGACTTTGCAAAGATCTGTACCCCAAAAAGAGGGGCAATTGCCTTAAAAGAAGAGTGGTGCCCGATTCCAGGAAATTCGAACCAATGAAGTTAAGCTACATAGTTGCATAGTAGATGAGGATTGAAGCAGAGGGTCTCCTGCTTCATGGACCCCGTTACATTTCAGCTCTAGGGACCCCCTGCTTCCCGAGATGCCTCCGCAGAGGTCGCCAGTATCCGCCTGCTTTTTAAAGCTCCCGCACTCACACCGGTGCTGAAGCAGGAATATATCTTGAATACCTGACCTGTTGGAGGGTGTTGGGGACTGGAGTTGAGAACCCCTCCCCCTAACCTCTTTCGTGCCTTCACTGCAGGAAGACTGGCCGCATCACACGGTCACGACCGCTCCCTCCCCTCCCCCGTGACTTGAGCGGAAGCGGAGGGAGATCCGCTTCCATTACGATGGCGTTTGTCACGTAGATGGAATGGTGAACGCCATCTCCACCCTTGCAAAATGATCATACATGATGATCCCCTGTACGTCACTGGCGCTCCCGGTGTGTGCTGGCCCTGACATCCACCAGGGATCATTTGGGCAGCCTAAAGGGATCATCCACTTATTATTTTATTTATTTATAAAATGTTTTACCAAGAAGTAATACATTGAGAGTTACCTCTCGTTTTCACGTATGTCCTGGGCACAGAGTTAAGACAAATAATACATGGTTACAAGTACAGTTACATAAATGAACAGGGTATACATAATATACGAGACATTGCGTGCACAGTTAAAGAAAATATATATTATGGGCGTATGTAACAGTTACAGACCAGCATCTGCCCAGGTGTCCAGGGTAATATATATACAGCACATACCTCAAGGTGATATTTAGGCTCGAGTTCACTGGTTAAATGTGGGTTAAGTAGAGAGATCTTCTAAACTTGGGCCTGTTGATGCCCCTTATTGGCTGGCTTTGGACTACTCTGCCCAATACCATTGAAACACTGAAAAACCATTTCTGCTCATCAGGCGCCACCTACTGGGCACGGTGGGAAATTAAGGAAACGATGATGATTCCTAAAACAAAATAACAGAAAATGGGAAGTTTACCTTCCGATATTTCTGCTTCTGCAGCCGCCACTGGGGTTAAGTCCTCCATCCTGCTGAGGTAGGACAAGACCTAACCTGCTATAAAAGAGGGCGTTAACCATCCCAGATCAGTTATACTCTGTCAAAGCCTTCTTCAAAGGAAGCCCACGCGAATGAATAAGGAGAATATGGAAAGGGCGGGGGCGTGAGGGAGAGAGAAGGGCGGGGGCGTGAGGGAGAGAGAAGGGCAGGTGGGGTGAGGGAGAGAGAAGGGCGGGTGGGGTGAGGGAGAGAGAAGGGTGGAGGGGTGAGGGAGACAGGCGTGGAGGGGTGAAGGGGTGAGGGAGAGCAGGGTGAAAGGGCTGGGAGGGTGAGGGAGAGTGGGGTAGGGGGGGTGAGGGAGAGCGGGGTAGGGGGGGGTGAGGGAGAGCGGGGTAGGGGGGGTGAAGGAGAGCGGGGTAGGGGGGTGAGGGAGAGCGGAGTGGGGGGGTGAGGGAGAGCGGGGTGTGAGGGAGAGCGGGTTGGGGGGGTGAGGGAGAGCGGGTTGGGGGGGTGAGGGAGAGCGGGGTGGGGGGGGGGTGAGGAAGAGCGGGGTGGGGGGGTGAGGGAGAGCGGGGTGGGGGGGTGAGGGAGAGCGGGGTGGGGGGTGAGGGAGAGCGGGGTGGAGGGGTGAGGGAGAGCGGAGTGGGGGGGGGTGAGGGAGAGCGGGTGGAGGGGTGAGGGAGAGCGGGGTGGGGGGGTGAGGGAGAGCGGGGTGGGGGGGTGAGGGAGAGCGGGGTGGGGGTTTGAGGGAAAGCGGGGTGGGGGGAAGTGAGGGAGAGCGGGGTGGGGGGGAGGTGAGGGAGAGCGGGGTGGGGGGGGAGGTGAGGGAGAGCGGGGTGGGGGGGAGGTGAGGGAGAGCGGGGTGGGGGGGAGGTGAGGGAGAGCGGGGTGGGGGGGAGGTGAGGGAGAGCGGGGTGGGGGGGGAGGTGAGGGAGAGCGGGGTGGGGGGGAGGTGAGGGAGAGCGGGGTGGGGGGGAGAGCGGGGTGGGGGGTGAGGGAGGGTGGGGGGGGGGAAGAGGAAGGGTGGGTGGGGGGGAAGAGGAAGGGTGGGTGGGGGAAAGAGGAAGGGTGGGTGGGGGAAAGAGGAAGGGTGGGTGGGGGAAAGAGGAAGGGTGGGTGGGGGAAAGAGGAAGGGTGGGTGGGGGTGGGGGGAAGAGGAAGGGTGGGGGTGGGGGGAAGAGGAAGGGTGGGTAGGGGGGAAGAGGAAGGGTGGGTAGGGGGGAAGAGGAAGGGTGGGTAGGGGGGAAGAGGAAGGGTGGGTGGGGGAAAGAGGAAGGGTGGGTGGGGGAAAGAGGAAGGGTGGGTGGGGGAAAGAGGAAGGGTGGGTGGGGGTGGGGGAAAGAGGAAGGATGGGTGGGGGTGGGGGAAAGAGGAAGGATGGGTGGGGGTGGGGGAAAGAGGAAGGGTGGGTGGGGGTGGGGGAAATAGGAAGGGTGATGGGGGAAAGAGGAATAGTGGGTGGGGGGGAAAGAGGAAGGGTGGGGGGGAGAGAGGACGGGTGGGTGGGGGGGAGAGAGGACGGGTGGGTGGGGGGGGAGAGAGGACGGGTGGGTGGGGGGGAGAGAGGACGGGTGGGTGGGGGGGAGAGAGGACGGTGGGTGGGGGGGGAGAGAGGACAGGTGGGTGGGAGAGAGGGCGGATGGGTGGGGGGGGAGAGAGGACGGGTGGGTGGGGTTTTGGGAGAGAGGATGGATGGGTGGGGGGGAGAGAGGACGGGTGGGTGGGGGGGGGAGAGAGGACGGGTGGGTGGGGGGGGGAGAGAGGGTGGGTGGGGGGGGAAAGAGGACGGGTGGGTGGGGGGGGGGGGGAGAGAGGACGGGTGGGGGGGGAGAGAGGACGGGTGAGTGGGGGGGAGAGAGGACAGGTGGGTGGGGGGGAGAGAGGACGGGTGAGTGGGGGGGAGAGAGGACGGGTGAGTGGGGGGGAGAGAGGACAGGTGGGTGGGGGGGAGAGAGGAAGGGTGGGTGGGGGGAAAGAGAGGAAGGGAGGGGGAATCAAGAAATCCCATCTGTCTGCGGTTAAACGGCATAGCCATCAGGGACTTTGCTTCTTGGTAAATTGTCCAGGGGCGACGCTGCCCCCAGAGCTGCTGTTGGTGTGAATCCAACGATTATAGGCTCTGCCTAGTTTGTAGGATCTTGCCTCCTGCAAAACTCACCTTGGAGCCCTAAGAAATTAAGAATGTCTTAATCTTCTCTGTTGGGGTAAAAAGTGACCTTTTTGCCTTTCATTTTGGAGATGTCATCTAGGAGGTCCCCAAAGAGATAAGCACCCCCCCTAAAGTAAACATGCCAGTCTATCTTTGAACGAGCCACATGCTGCTCAAGGCTTGAGCCATAGTGCTCTCCACGCAGCTATGGCGTATGCCAAAGATCTTGCTCCAAGCCAAATAAGATCCATCGAAGCGTCGACAACATAATCCTTTAGATTCGAGAAGTCTTTCAATAATTTCTGCTGCGATTTTCCAGCTTCAACCAGATTAGAAATCCAGATTCTGACCGTCCTTAAATACAGGCCATTGCTGGTTTCAGTGTCGCCCCAATAGATGAATATTGTTTGCGCATGACCTTCTTTTGTCTGATCCATGGGATTTAAAAGGATGATCCATCCTCTGGGGAAAATGTTGTATTACTCACCATCTTGGTGACTGCTGTGTTCACCTTTGGTGGTATTCCCCCGCTACTTCAATCCTCTTCACTGAAAGGGTACATTTTCATGAATTTCCTAGTCACTGTTGTCTTATCCAATGATGCCCATTCCTTCCTCACAATGAAACGTTGTACTCTACTTTTTGGGGTCTAAAAAGACCCATCCAGGGCCCTCTGCTCTTCTCTGGAGTCCTCAATATTTAACAGTCCTTATATTTTTTATGAGCTTGTCTATGGTATCTATCTTTCAGGATCCTGCGTCCGCTTAAGCCTTCTCTTTTTCGGATGAAGAATATTCCCCAAGTTCTGAAACACTTGTCTTTTCCAAATAATTGCTCAGGCTATCAGCCTGCAGACCCCGAGACTTGTATTTGATCAAAACACTGTATAAGCACAATCTTCATCGTGTCAATGAAATCAGTTATTTTTGCAGCATTATGCTCATCAGCCATTTTTTTTTACACAATCTGCGCAAAATCTCTTGGGCTAGATAGCTACTGCTTAACATTCTGCACAGCATTTACTTTTGGAGACTCTTATTCTAGGTTTCACAACTTAAGCTTCTTGCGGAGATTCTTCAGTTTTCTGGTCCCCTGTAAAACACAGAGCTGCCACGTTGCTAATCTACTAGCCACTAAGAAACAAGGAAGCAGAGTTAAACCCTCTCTTTTTAAATACGTGGCGTCCATAGCCAGCTTCCTCCCTAGTGGGAGACAAGCCGGAAGGGCACCGGTAGTATAGAGAGGCACCAAAACGCGATGCCATGACGTAACCGCGTTCCTCCGAACTCTTGCCGGCTGTACCACGCGGGCAGTCAAGAGGGCTCCAGGTGGAAGATGCTCAGCAGTGCTGAGGACAGGTCTGGTTATGGCTCCTGCTGGACTTCCGTGGCTGATAGAGCGGCCAGGCTTGATGACGATGGTAGGAAGAAAAAAAAAAAACACCCCCCGCCTTGCTCCGATCAGGGGGGCATGAGAGCGTCACGTTTAGAAAAAAAATAGAGGGGGAGAAAAAAAAGAAAGAAACTGCAGCGAACCTGCAGACGCCTGCAGCTAAGGTAGTAAAAAAGTAACTGGCCTGGGAAGGATACACCCCCTTTGAGAGCGGTCTTTTTTAGAAGTCTTATTCTACTTCGACTGGATGGAGGAGTTAACCCCATTGGTATCTGCCATAGAAGACTCAGAAGAAAACAAGAAAACCGTTTTAAATCATAAGATGAAGAATGGTCACTTAAGGGGAAGACCGGAAAACAGAACTATAGGATTGCTCTCCGTCTGTATTCTGTGACTATTATAACAAGATGATTGAATCTCAAACTGATGATAATGGGTAATATAGAATATGTTACAACTGAGCGGCTCTGTGCGTTTGAAATATTTTTTAGAAACCCAGTTGCTGCTCAGTGAGAAGCAGAATCTGGAACGTGCTTTTCTGGAGCTGTATATCCAGAGATGAGTATTCCATGTTCAAGAAACAGGACAGCGCAGAATTAATGATTCATACAGAGAAATAATCTCACCAGCCTCTCTCAGGCCAATACCTTTTATTTTATCCCTCAGACATTTAACATTCAGGTCAGCACATGTGAAGACATGTAATATATCAATGGTAAATAGTTTCTCTATAATAAAGTACAATTGAAATATCAGTAAAATGCTAACGATTTAGTCTACAGCATTAGAGGAAATACATATTAGACTGCAGGCAGCCAATATCATCCAATATTAAAATAACGGACCAGTCAGTTAAGTGGAAAATTCAACACCTGCAATGTTAAAGCACCAGTCTTGCTTTGCCTGTAGCAAATATATAGAACTAGCTGATATACCCGGCGTTGCCCGGGATTGAATGGTCCCGCTCCCCCTCTCTCTCCACTCACCCCCTATCTCCGCTCCCCATTGCCCTCTCTCTGCGGGTGGGTGAGTTAGTGACTGGGTGAGTTAGTGACTGGGTGAGTTGGTGACTGGGCGGGCGGGCGAGTGACTGGGGCGGGCGAGTGACTGGGGCGGGCGACTGGGGCGGGCGACTGGGGGCGGGCGAGTGACGGGGGCGGGCGAGTGACGGGGGCGGGCGAGTGACGGGGGCGGGCGAGTGACGGGGACGTGACGGGGCGGGCGAGTGACTGGGGCAGGCGGGCGAGTGACTGGGGCGGGCGGGCGAGTGACTGGGGCGGGCGGGTGAGTGACTGGGGCGGGCGGGCGAGTGACTGGGGCGGGCGGGCGAGTGACTGGGTGGGTGAGTTAGTGACTGGGTGGGTGAGTGAGTTAGTGACTGGGTGGGTGAGTGAGTTAGTGACTGGGTGAGTTAGTGACTGGATGGGTGGGTGAGTTAGTGCCTTGGTGGGTGGGTGAGTTAGTGACTGGGTGGGTGAGTTAGTGACTGTACCCGGCGTTGCCCGGGATTGAATGGTCCCGCTCCCCCCCTCTCTCCACTCACCCCCTATCTCCGCTCCCCATTGCCCTCTCTCTGTGGGTGGGTGAGTGAGTGACTGGGGCGGGCGAGTGACTGGGGCGGGCGAGTGACTGGGGCGGGCGAGTGACTGGTGCGGGCGAGTGACTGGGGCGGGCGAGTGACTGGGGCGGGCGAGTGACTGGGGCGGGCGCGTGACTGGGGCGGGCGAGCGACTGGGGCGGGCGAGCGACTGGGGCGGGCGAGCGACTGGGGCGGGCGAGCGACTGGGGCGGGCGAGTGACTGGGGCGGGTGAGTGACTGGGGCGGGTGAGTGACTGGGGCGGGCGAGTGACTGGGGCGGGCGGGCGAGTGACTGGGGCGGGCGGGCGAGTGACTGGGGCGGGCGGGCGAGTGACTGGGGCGGGCGAGTGACTGGGGCGGGCGAGTGACGGGGGCGGGCGAGTGATGGGGGCGGGCGAGTGACAGGGGCGGGCGAGTGACAGGGACGGGCGACTGGGGCGGGCGGGCGACTGGGGCGGGCGAGCGACTGGGGCGGGCGAGTGACTGGGGCGGGCGAGTGACTGGGGCGGGCGGGCGACTGGGGCGGGCGGGCGACTGGGGCGGGCGAGTGACTGGGGCGGGCGAGTGACTGGGGCGGGCGGGCGAGTGACTGGGGCGGGCGGGTGACTGGGGCGGGCGGGTGACTGGGGCGGGCAAGTGACGGGGGCGGGCGAGTGCGAGTGACGGGGGCGGGCGACTGGGGCGGGCGTGCGACTGGGGCGGGCAAGTGACGGGGGCGGGCAAGTGACGGGGGCGGGCGAGTGACGGGGGCGGGCGAGTGACGGGGGCGGGCGAGTGACGGGGGCGGGCGAGTGACTGAGGCGGGCGAGTGACTGGGGCGGGCGAGTGACGGGGGCGGGCAACTGGGGCGGGCGGGCGAGCGACTGGGGCGGACGAGCGACTGGGGCGGGCGAGCGAGTTAGTGACTGGGTGGGTGAGTGAGTTAGTGACTGGGTGGGTGAGTGAGTTAGTGACTGGGTGGGTGGGTGAGTTAGTGACTGGGTGGGTGAGTGAGTTAGTGACTGGGTGGGTGGGTGAGTTAATGACTGGGTGGGTGTTGGTGACTGGGTGGGTGGGTGAGTGAGTTAGTGACTGGGTGGGTGAGTTAGTGAGTGAGTTAGTGACTGGGTGAGTGAGTTAGTGACTGGGTGAGTGAGTTAGTGACTGGGTGGGTGAGTGAGTTAGTGACTGGGTGGGTGGGTGAGTTAATGACTGGGTGGGTGAGTTAGTGACTGGGTGGGTGAGTTAGTGAGTTAATGAGTGGGTGGGTGGGTGAGTTAGTGACTGAGTCAGTGACTGGGTGGGTGAGTTAGTGATTGGGTGGGTGAGTTAGTGATTAGGTGGGTGAGTGAGTTAGTGATTGGGTGGGTGAGTGAGTTAGTGATTGGGTGACATTCTCCCCCCCCCCATACCGCAGGCGGCGGCCTGAAGCTAGAGGGCAGCCCTGCATCCCCCCCGCACCCACATACCTCACGTGGCAGCGGCATGCAAATAGCTAGCGTCCCGGCATCCCCCACACCTCAGGCGGAGAGGAACCTTTGGGGAGGCGGCAGAGTGTGTAGGAGGCACGGGGAGAGGGGGGAGTGGGCCACCGGCCGCCCCAGGGGACAGTCAGTCCCGCTGCGGCCGCCACTACTCTGCTCCCCCCGCCGGCATGTTAAGGGCGCGGCGAGGTTGAAGTGCGCGCCAAGGTAATGGCGTCGACCATGAGGGAGGCGGTAGGAGGGTGCAGTGATGGCTAACAGGAGGGTAAGTGTGCTGTTTCATGCGGGCCTGAGGGCGGTAAGGAGGCGGTAGAGGGTGGTGCGGCTGTGGCGCCCCTGAGGTCTGTGAGGTGCTGGGAGCAGCAGCTCAACCCCCCTCCCGCCCATGCAGAGGGATGGTAGCGGGGAGGTGATGAAGGGGGGGGGGTGGAGCCGGCGGGTGGTGAGCTTTGGGTGATGTCGGGGGGGGGGGGGTATCCAGCGGGCCAGGCCGCGGGGTGAGGAGGAGAAGAGGAGAGTGGCCGGTGGTTGTGCTTGTGTCCCACCCCCCCTAGCTACGCAAGCCAGCCAAGAGAGGCGACGGTCGTGCGTGATAGCAGTCAGAGATGCGACTGCTTTGAGTGGTGGTGTGAGGGACAGGTGATGCGGGGGGCCGGTGGCGGTGTATGTGAGGCGGCGGTGAGAGGGGCTGATGGTGCGGTTCAAGGGGGGGTGGTAATGCGGGTGTGAGGCGGCGGTGAAAGGGGCTGATGGTGCGGTTCGAGGGGGGGTGGTAATGCGGGTGTGAGGCGGCGGTGTGAGGGACTGATCCGGCGGGGGTGCGGATGGAGGTTGCGACCCGGGTGTGGCTGGTGGGTTTCAGCGGCAGATGCCGGGTGTGAGGTGCGGCTGGGGGGTTGCAGGGGCGCTCGGTGAGGAGGAGAATCTGCGGCTGCACTGCGCTCAGAGGGGCACGCGGTGTAGCCGTGAAGGGCGGGACACACGGGGGGGGGGGGGGCGCGAGGTACACCAGCCAATGAGAGCCGTGCGGGGTGGGACACAGGGGGGGGGGGGGGAGCCAATGAGAGCCGTGGGAGGGCGGCCGACCCAAGGACCGACGGACCAATCAGATTGCCCCTAGACACGGACAAACAATGGTTTAAAAAATATATAGATAGATTATTCTTACCTTGTTTTTCCATTTTCATGTCAACCACAAAACAGTATATTTATTCACAGCAGCATCCCTTTCCTTTTATTAGTCTGATCTTAAACGGCTTCCTATTAAAAACAGTATATATTTTCTGTTCTGTGTCCTTTGTACTTCCGGTCCACATTTAATCCGTACGAAAGCAATAATGAAAATCACACGGAACTATTAATTGTATGTTTATGTTCCACTTATCACAAACAAAGTGCAAACATCATGCAAAAAAGTATGAAAGTATATTTGAGCCTGAAAACTAAGCAAACCCTATCTGCCCCCCTTTCCCCCCCTCCCCAGACCACACAAACTGCACTGACAAATTCATATCCAGAGCTGTTCAAGAAGTATCCAGTGTTTCATATGATAACTAAACAGATATTGATGGCCGGTAAGAACCATTTTGCCCACCAAGTCTACTCTAGTTTGGACTATATTAGAATCTATGACTTTTTCCTGAAATATCCCATTACTTGTGTCTGTCCCAGGGGTTCTCAGACTGGGACCCTGACGACTTTGGTGGTAGTCGCCGAAACCCTAGAAATTAGTTTCAGTCGCCCACAACATTTCTACGACGGTCAGGAGATCAATCCTGAAGGACGATTTGATACACGCAGCTTTTCAGACACTGGTCTGTTAGGTTTGCTAAATATATGGATTTCCATGCATTAACCTTTACCCCCCGACCCCCCCTGGCATTTCCGGGCCAAGAGATCGGTTCTGGAGCAATACCAGACCCCTGAGGGGCTTCCACTTCTATTTCAACCAGGTTGGACGCTCCATTGGAGAAGTCAGTCCAATCACCCCTTTAAAAATGAGTGCCTGTGATGTAGCTGGCATGGTTAAGGGCCTCTGGCGCGCCAGACAAGTCATTAAGGAACTGTAAAAGGTTAATTTATTGATCTAACTATGCACCATCATGAACCATCAAACAATTAACACTGAAGTGATCAACCACAAGGTAACAACGTTTGAGAACCCCTGGCCAATCCCAAGCATTTTTGTAAAGCATGGACTTTATTTTCCCCTCTCACACCTTCTGGGAGGCTGATCTCTGCCTCTACTAATCTTTCAGCAGCAAAAAGAATAGTCACACTTTCCCTTGCGTCTACCACCTTTAAAGTATGACCGGTGCCCCTGCCGTGCCTACAGTCTTATACATTACAATTATTACACATAATAGGCAGTCAGATTTCAGCCAAGCAGCAGTAGCATGTGCCCTCTCTCTCATACACTGGAATGAGAAAACAATGCACTTCAGAGCTGTGCTCCCATCATTCCTCCTTCACTCTTCTTCATTCCTGGGGTGACAATGACTAATAGTCTATTTGTACCGGTGGCTGCAGGTGCAACACGTATTCCAACTAAAAGGCTTTTTTCAAGGTCCGGCTCGATAGACTACAGGCTTATTTCATCTCTCACAGTGATTTATAGCGTGGACGTGTGTCTCTTGCCTTCGAAACAATGGCACACCAAATAATGAACAAATACACAACAAAAAAGGTGGATGATTGCTCTCATTACCACTTATCAGCGAGTGGAGAACCTAATTAGCACAGCTGGATGGTATAAACAAAGGGCAGGCGATTATCTCGGAAGCGACTGTTTAAATCTTCGGAAGCGGACAGAAAACATGATACAGTGAGACATCCTGGCACAGGAGCAGAAAGCCCTGGTATACCAGACGGACACGTTCACGGGCTCCAGACGCTGCCTCAACGCTGATGCAGGCAGAACACATCCTATGTGCTAGAGCCGGGGGGGGCGCTCAACTCCAACAGGCCAGGTATTAAGGATATCCCAGCATCAGCACAGGTGGCACAATCCTGTGCTGAGGCAGGGATATCCTAAAAACCTGACCTGTTGGGAGGGTCTTGAGGACTGGCGTTGAGCACCACCTGTGTGCTGTGAAGCCTGAGGTAGCCGTGTACTGCATGCATCGCTGGAAATACAGAGAGCAATAGCAGGCAACCTATGCCTAGGGAATTAACCCCTTCCTCTCGGGGCCCCTCTGGCTGTAAAGGTGCATTTACTCATGGTGCAGTTGAACGGAGTATGTCCTCAGTAGCTGGTTTACTTACCTGTATCTTGTGAAAAAGGAATCGGTTTTGCATTCCTCTGGGAACCTTTGCATTCAAGCATATCCGCTACATGTGTTTGACTAGTGCTGGCTAAATAATTACTTTACAAACAAAGCGCAGAGAAGAACCATTTACCTTCGGCTCTGAGGGCAGCAAACGGGCTTATAACCAAAAGACATTGTAGACATTGGCAGTGTCAAAACCCTCCAATGCATTTGTTAATAATAAAATAAATATACTTCAAAACACTTCTGCTTGTCCAATTTATATAATAAAAAAAAAATGCAACTGTAAATCAGTTATATGTAACCTATTAACCCTGTGGGTGCCCTTTAGACCAGGGGTGAGCAACGCCAGTCCTCAAGGGCCACCAACAGCTCTGGTTTTAAGGATATCCCTGCTTCAGCGCAGGTGGCTCAATCAGTAGCTCAGTCCACGTCTGAGCCCCCTGTGCTGATGCAGGGATCTCCTTAAAACCTGACCTGTTGGTGGCCCCTGACGGCTGGAGCTGCCCACCCCTGTACTGCGTTATGGGATATGACACTGTAGGGCCCGATGATGTAGTAGCGACGTCATATTGTTCCCGCTTGTTTATCTAGAGGATATTGCGTTCTGTGCCATTGTGGAACGCAGAACACCATCGATCAGCAAGTGAAACAGGACGACGACTCCTTCCCTTCCGTCAACACGGACCGTGGGATCACGAGGGCTGGGGGGGACCATGACCCTCTGGTGCTGCGGCCCCGTTGGCACTTAAAGGGTTAAACAAACCCCTGTTCACTTTCATCCTAGGAGGGATTGCCCTTTTAACTCACAACCTATCATTGGCTTTTAACTACTTCAGCGCCTTTGGATGGCACTCTGTATGCCCCCAGGGCCGACATGCCACCAGTGTGTATGATGTTCAGGGAACGTCAGATGTCCGACTGACCCTACATTCCGACAGCTGATCGCAGTCTGGGCCACTTTCTCACTTGATAGAGACCACTTCAGGTCCACACGTCGCTTTATAAACGGGCTAATCAATAGTTATAAAAACCCGAAGTGCCCTGTTATGCTTCTCTACGTGCATGTGCCTTGGATCACCCACAGGCTGTCCCTAATTGCAGGAGCACCAGTACCGGTGTATTTTTGACATTTTACGGTGTGCAGCAGATTTCCCTATTTTCCACGATGAGGACCCACCGATGTAAGAGTTCTACAACTGGAGGGTGGCAGCCATGTCTGGGAGTGTGCATGAGCGGAGGGCTCGTCACTGATCTGTACAACCCAGGCCAAAGGAGAAGCCAATGAGAAAGTAAAGGAACTAAGAGAATGAACCCTGAAACTTTCAGCCAGCCCAACAGTTACTCTACTAGGTGTGTGCTAAAGTACTCACATTGCTGTGCCCTATCCTGCACAGATCCTGCACAGTCAAAGTGGAACTGCACTGTTAATAATTCACTGGGATGAAATAAGGGACACAAGATGGCAACCAGTTCTGGCATTTGAGGAATCTAAACTACCCACATCTCGGGTACTAAATATCAGATGATAAACTCTTTGGGATAGGTTGCCTGGTGTATCTGTACTGCTTTCCGATGTATATACGGCGGGTATAAGTATTTCCAAAGACTCAAAGCCGATGGCCCTAGAATGTGTTAATACCGGGGTTCTCAACCCCAGTCCTCAAGATCCCCCCCCAGCAGGGTTTCAGGATATCCCAGCTTCAGCACAGGTGGTCCATTCAGTTGCTCAGTCTTCATTCACAGCCACTGATTGAGCTACCTGTGCTGAAGCAGGGAGCCACTGATTGAGCCACCTGTGCTGCTGAAGCAAGTCTATCCTGAAAAAACTGCCCTTTTGGGTGGTATTGAGGACTGGAGTTGAGAATCCCCGGTGTTAATGGTTCCATTAGAATGTCCACATAACTCCAATGTGATTCTAATGGAATGTGTACTGGGATTGCTATACAATGCACAAATCAATGCAAAGTGCATCATCAATTAGAGTTAGTGCATCATTTCAACAAAATGGTTAACGCCATCAAATGTAATATCATGCCTCAAATATTGGAACAGATTACTTTAACACTAGATGGGTCAAGGGAATTTACCTTTTGCACCTTATCGAGACCAAAAAAAAAACCCCCAAAACCACGGAATTAACTTTGAAAATTGTGTATCCGCTAACTTTTCATCTAATGAAGATGTTAAAAACATTTAAGAAACTTGCAATTGTTTGCACGACGACTGTCCGGTAACAAATGTGTTCTTTGAATACATGAAAGAGACGAGAAATTTAAAAATAGAGGTTTTAAAAACACACCATTACATCCTGCGTTTGTTCCTTGAATGTTTGAGTTGCACATTCATTGAACCAATGTCTACAAAACGGGTTTTACTTGGTGAAGTACACAATTATAGGGCATAGCATCTTGAATTAGTACTGTAATTGGCGTTAAGACTCAACCCCAAATGAGCACTGAACTACTTTCAAGGATGTTTAATTTTATTAAAAGGTTTTCACACTTCGCACAAAAGCCTGGAGGGGCTGAAAGTGCTTACGCTCAGCGTTCAAAGACTTGTACTTACCACAATGTGACTGGAAAACCTGGGGCTTGACTACCTGATTGCAGATGTTACACACCACTAGATAGAAGTCGTCGTGAGCTGGATAATGCCCGAATAAGTGCATATCTGTAGAAAAGGAACAGGAATGAACAGTCTATTACACAGTAAGACCCAGCATTGTTTTCATGAGTCGCTATTATAAACCAAGGGAGCTCAACTCCTGTCCACAAGCCCCTCCCTTCCCACCTGGCCAGGTTTAAAGGATATCCCAGCTTCAGCACAGGTGGCTAAATCAGAGGCTCAGATTGTGCATACCTGTGCTGAAGCTGGGACTGGGTTGAGACATCAGTGCAGAAGCTGAGATATCCTTAAAACCTGACCTGTTGGGGGGGGGCTTCAGGACGGAAGTTGAGCCCCCCTGTCTGCAGAGTGCAGTGCGGAGGTATGCTTATTGCTTATGGACAGAGACCTCTTATTTTGGTTGTGATCCATTTTAGGAGCAATATGAAAGATATGATCAATCCCATGACTTTTCTATACTACACGCCTCGTCTTTTGAAGGGGTGTGAACTTGGAAGAGGAGACTCTTGTGGTCTCAAAAGCTCAGATGTGACATCTACAGGGAATAATAATGTTACCACACATACTGCTGAAATAAAAAATGCCATGTGTACATTGCCTTGTAATGCATGTCTCTCCAGTAGTAGGTTTGATGGGGAAGGAGAAAGAGTGAGATAACGCTCAAGTCTCCACCCCAGTTTGTTAGGGTAACATTTTGGGAAACACACAAATGTGTGTGTGCATATGAACGGACTTCCCATGTTAAAACCAAACAAAAGGTTAAGAAGTGTTGCAGAGTTGTAGTTTTGCAATGTAAAGATACATATTTGGTGTTTCCAATGGCTTTGTGTTTATTGTAATGTAAAATGTGATAAATACACTATTATGTAGGCATGCCATACGCCACAGTGTTCAGAAAACATTTTTATTCCTGCTATGAGTTTTGGTGCACAAAATAAAAAAAAAAGGCATAGATATACATCAATTCTTCAAGGCAACAAATAACTGTTTTCATGCAAATAATTCAACCTGCAGAAGAGATTTAGGCTTGGTCCCCGCTGGCTGCAGCAGCGCCTGCTATGGCGGGTGCAGCGGGGGCAAGAGCTGCCCCTCAATGGGGCTGGGCCCGCTGCGAGGGGCGGCCGCAGCGCTGTACCTCCAGTTTTTCAGGTAGACATGAAAATTGTGAGTAGAACTAGCGACTGAGTGATAGGCCTCGCCACCCGCCGGTTCAGCCAATGAGGGCGAACCTGCTGGATGATGTCATGGCCACGCCCCCGTCACCCGTCTTTTCCCCTGCAGGTCACTGCAGACCGGGGAACTCGGCTGCGCGGGCTGCCAGCCTGGCAGGCGGGTGTGCAGCGCAGACAGCGGGACCGCAGCCTTATTGGTTTCCCCTGCTTATGTTCTACAACAGGGGTGCTCAACTTCGCTCAAGTCGTCCCACCAAACAGATCAGGTTTTCAGGATGTCCCAGCTTCAGCACAGGTGGCTCAGTCGAAGACTGAGCCTCTGATTGAGCCACCTGTGCTGAAGCAGGTACTGATTGAGCCACCTGTGCTGAAGCAGGGATATCCAGAAAAGCTGACCTGTTGGGGAGGCTTGAGGACTGGAGTTGAACACCCCTGTTCTACAACATGAATGCCCACGTTTAATAACTCGGTAAATAGATTAACAAAAAAAAAAAAAACCAACTAATTAATCTTAATGCGAAATGTGTACTACGTTTTAATTTCTCCCCCACTCCACGACAAGTGGCCACAATGCTGAAAACCACACGGACAGGACTGTCATATTCATGTTGGACTTCTAATGAATTTACCCCCAATTATCTGATAACGCAAACAGTAAGAATTACATTCAGCTTTCTTTTAGAACATATGAAATACTCCGTATAGAGCCAACACCTTGATAAAGTGCTTGGCACGAAACGCGTAGGTGCGATTCACCCATGCATATTGTGAGCTAACACAGTAAACATATCTTTATTTGGAGTCTGCATTGGAATCGTTTTATTTTTTCTGCCTATGGACTTCGGCTGTGCTCCTGCCCTACTACGTCCCTTACTCCATACAGAGACAAGACAGGAGTATTAGTAACGTGCAGCAAATGTTTTATTCAACTGCAAATATGGGATTTGAGAAATAAAAAAAGAATTTTAAAAGCTGTAAAATAACAGAACACCACAATATTAGAGTATTATGACCAAGAGACTGGATTAATATTTGTAATCCATTGTACGGTTATACAAATAAGTCACACAGAGCACATAGGTACACAGTACAAGAACAAAGACAGAATGAACTACATAAAGAGAAGCACAATAAGAATGTAGCATTTTTTCTGACATTATTCAGGAATTGTGGAGATTTTTGGCACCCTTTTTTAATTGCCGATCATGAGCTATTTCTCTGGTTTCATACTGTCTTGCTGCTCTCAGCCACACGATTAGACCTCTATATATAACCAAGTCATTTGATCGCTCAAAAACTTCCCCCGGAGGTATTGCGTCTCCACCACAGGTATCAAACCTCATGATGCTTTCCAAATGTTGTCCCGTAGAGGAGCATAACATTTAATGATCTCATAAAACTGGAGACGGTCCTGTTTTCCAAGTTCTACATTTCATTGCTTCTACACAGCTCCCAGGTGATTAGTAATACACACACACACACACACACACTTTTACAGGGCCGGCTTGATGGCCGTGCCATTGGTGCAGCCCCGCACTTACAGAGGCCCCACGCTCTTGCAGACGACATTTAAACGGATTGTCGAGGGAGAGTGCGGAGCCTCTGTAAGTGCCTCTCACCTTCTCTCCTGAGCTGTAAGCTTTTCCTCCTGCTCCGCATCTCCATGACGTCACATGGTGACACTTTGCCATGACACCGCGGGAGGAGATGTCGGAGAAGGTAGGATGCCCCGTGCGTTCCCCGGCACCGAGTCCCACCAAACTCCAGGCCGGCCGTGTGTATGTATGTGTATATACAGTGGCAGGAAAAAGTTTGTGGCCTCACTGAAATTTTGGAAATTCCATAGTTTTTCCATGGTAGCCTTCTTGAATCAAAGCCAATATTTTCTTTAATATCCAATAGGCTTTATATTAACCAATTCCATGTCTTTTTAAAAGAAAATGATATATGAATTAGACAAACAATGAGTAATCACGAGTCAGAGTATGTGAAAAAGCAAGTGAAACCCTGGTTTTATCAGCGAAATTGAAGCGGATACTTAGTATTGGGTCTTTAAATAATTTGATAGATCTTCAGGGGTGAGTTTGGGAGGCATCACCCTATATAAAGATCAAAAACTTTGTGAGTTTGGTCTTCACCATACAGTTGTGTGGAAACACGTCATGCTTTGATCAAAAGAAATCTCTGAGGACCTCAGAAAAGCAGTTATTCATTCTCATCAGTCTAGAAAGAGTTACAGAACCATTTCTAAGGATTTGGGGCTCCACCAACCCACTCTCAGACAAATGGAGAAAGTTCAAGACCACAGTCACTCCACCCAGTAGCGGTCGTCCTACCAAAATCTCTCTAAGAACAAACCATCAAATCCTCCAGGAAGTCACAAAGAACCCCAGAGTAACATTCAAGGATCTGCAGGCCCCTCTCGCCGTGGTTGATGTGAGTGTTCATGACTCAACTATCAGAAAAAAACTGAACAAGAATGGTGTTCATGGAAGGATAGCCAGGAGGAAACCACTGCTCTATAAAAAGAACATTGCTGTCTGTCTGAAGTTCGCCAAAGAGCACAGATTATCCACAAGACTTCTGTAACCATGTTCTCTGGACATACGTGTCAAAGGGAGAACTTTTTGGCCTCAATAAGAAACGTTATGTTTGGTGAAAACCAAACACAGCGTTCGAACAAAAGAACCTCATCCCAACATTCAAGTCCTGGTGGTGTGAGTGTGATGTTTGAGGCTGTTTTGCTGCCAAAGGACCTGTACGGCTTTCCATCATTGACACAACCATGAATTCTGCATTATATCAGAATGGTCTAGAGGAGAATGTCAGGCCATCTGTCCGTGAGCCGAAGCAAAAGTGCGTCATGCAGCAAGACAATGATCCTAACCATACTAACAGATCTACAAAAAAATGGCTGCAAAAGAAGAAATTCTGTATTTTAGCACGGCCTGGTCAAATTCCGGGCCTAAACCCCATCGAAATGTTGTGGCCGAACCTGAAACGAGCTGTCGATGCAAGGAAGCCCTCAAATGTCACAGAGTTGAAGCAGTTCTGAAAGGGGGAATGTGCCAAAACTCCTCAAAACCGATGTGAGAGACTGACCAGCAGTTACCGGAAATGCTTAGTTGAAATCATTGGGTGGTGCCTGGTCCTGAATCTAAAAGGTTCACATACTGGACATTACAGAAACACTAGAATTCAATGTTTTTATGGCCTTTATGTGTAGGATACAGTGCAGTCATCAAATTTGTTGTGAACTATAGTAATATTTCTCAATACTTAATTTTACGTATAGAAAAATTAAGTATTGAGAAATATTACTATGGTTCACAACAAATTTGATGACTGCACTGTATCATACACATAAAGGCCATAAAAACATTGATCTGGGGCTGCATGGCAAGGCATGGTGTTGGCTGGATACATGTTGTTGATGTGACTGACAGCCAACAAGTACATGGATACCATCTTATGTCATCCTGGATGGCCCTCCGCCGACTTAAACTTAACATGGGAAAACAGAGTTCCTCATAGTTCCTCCCAAAACCTGGCCTACTACCTCCTTCCACATTACTGTTGGAAGTACCATCATTAACCCCGTAGCACAAGCACGCTGCCTAGGGGTCACATACTCCTCTCTCACATTCAAAAGGTAGCTAAAAAAACCTGTCTTTTTTTCCTCCGCAATATTACAAAGATACGCCCTTTCCTCTGTTGCTCGACTGCAAAAACTCTGACAGACCCTCATTCTCTCCCGTCTCGATTACTGTAACCTCCTGCTGTCCGGACTTCCTGCCTCTCACCTATCTCCCCTACAATCTATACAAAACGCTGCTGCCGGAATCACTCTACTGTTTCCTAAATCTGTCTCGGCGTCTCCCCTCCTGAAATCCCTCTCCTAGCTTCCGATCAAATCCCGCATCTCACACTCAATTCTACTCCTCACTTTTAAGGCTTTACATTCTTCTGCTCCTCCTTACATCTCAGCCTTAATTTCGCGCTATACACCATCCTGACTCTTGCGTTCTACTCAGGTATGTCTTCTCTCTACCCCCTTTGTATCTAAAGCCTTAAACCCTTCTCACCTACTGCCCCACACCTCTGGAATGACCTTCCCCTCAATAAATCAGACTAGCACCCTCTCTATCCACCTTTAGATCTCACCTTAAAACACACCTGATTAAGGAAGCATACGAGTAGCTCCATGGCTGATAATTTACACCTCATACATAAACCTTAGCCCCTTGCAGACGCACTTACCAGAACGCCCTCCTATTGTCTTTGTACGTTCTTCCTACCACCAATTATATTGTAAGCTCTTCGGAGCAGGGACTTCCTAAATGCTACTTTTATGTCTGAAGCACTTCTCCCCTTTATGTGTTATTTGTATTATTTGTTATTTATATGATTGTCATGTGTATTACTGCTGTTTATGGTCATGTACATTAATGGCGCTATATAAATAAAGACATACACTATAATACACGCTGTACATACTGTACATCTTGGAAAATGAAATAACCTCAGCCACAAGAGAAAATTCATGGAAGCAATTATCCAGGGCTGGTGGTATATTACAATCACCTCAGGAACTGCAAAACGTGACTAATTCAATGGCTAGAAGATGCAATGTGTTGAAGGCAAAGTGATTTCTAACCAAATACTGAAGTCGTGAGTTTTAATGTGAAAATATTGTTTTAGAATATGTAACGTCTATTCAATTCTTATTTTGTGTGTAAATGCCCATGAAATCCTTATTTTGTTCAACAGCATTAATTAGTGACAATTACATAGCATAACTTCAGCATCATATTGCAAACACTTTTCACAATGTTGTAATATATTAACACACACATACAAATACTATATACAGGTGGAGGACTTAACCAGTACAACTGAATCCATGCACAGCAGTGGGTGTTGTATTGCTACATTGGTGCAACGCTGCTTAAAACTCCTTTATCTGCGAGTGGGTGTTTGTGTGATAAGTTATATTGTTAGCTATTAGGATTGATAAAGATTTATCTTCCTAGCCTTGAAAGATATAAACCTTGCTTTCTCCGAGTAGACTCCATCCAACGGGTCCCCTTAGGCTGACAGCCTCTACCTGACACACTTGTCAGCTGCAGGCTGGATGCTGAATTATCCCGTGTCAGACAGATGGTTATTCATGGTTTCTCGAGCTCGGCAGAATAAAATTCACTGATCGCATGAGGAGGTCAAGAAATACAAAATTCCTAAAAATACTAAAAGGTACATTACATCAAGATGGTCTTTTTTACTTGGGTAAATGCAAACAGCTCTCCGATTTGTTACTATAAAAAAATTTTTTAAAAATTAAAAAAAAAGGGAGAGAAACGTGAAGTGAAAAATGCTCAATTTTCATCCAATTTCCCTTACGCCCCGTAAGGGAAATTGGATGAAAATTGAGCATTTTTCACTTCACGTTTCTCTCCCTTTTTTTTTAATTTTTAAAAATTTTTTTTATTTTTGCCCCAACTGCTCAATTTGTTTGTTTTTCGTGCCTTTTGCAAGGTCAGACCCTCATATTCCTGCAGACGCCACCTAAACTCCCCTTGACCTATGTGGAAGAAACGGCCTCTGAAATTCACTGCTGCCTGGGATATCACAACATGGCAGATGGAAGCACGTTCAGTATAATGATGTCACTGTCCTCACATGGGTGGGAGAGCCAATAAGGAGTGATGAGCAAATAGGATTCTGGGAGAGAACAAACAGCATTCCACAGAGTACTCTGATACAGTGGCCATCCTAGAACTACAACGGTTTATATGTCAGCAGATCACTTTTTTTCTTCTTCCTGTAAAATATTTTATTGTAGTACTTTAAATTGGCCACTCTACCATGTGTTTTAGCTCCAAGTAGATTTGGGGTGGGAATGCACCATTAAAAGGTGAACTCATGACAATTACATGTTCAATACTTAAGTCTTGCTGGTACCTGATGGTAAATAAATCAGAATTATTTTCAAATCAGTGTTGAAAGTGGTATGGTTTGTTGAATCGGCATGTTAATTACCTGTCCCCTTCCCTAATGTAATACTCTCAATGTATTAATTCCTGGTAAAACATTTATAAATCAATAAAAATCATTAATTCAGTGACAGGGAGAAGGCGTGCATACGCTGGACTGTTATCACTGCGGTGGAGGGAAGAAGATAAAGAATGATCCCCCTCCTCAGAGTCCCTGCTGCAAGTGGCGGGATGAGGGATTCCCAAAAAATAATCAAAATTGTCCATTTCACCCTACACCATGCGTGGCCATCTGCAGTACTCAAGGGCCACCAACAGGTCAGGTTCTCAGGACATCCCTGCTTCAGCACAGGTGGCTCAATCAGATTGAGCCACCTGTGCTGAAGCAGGGATGTGCTGAGAACCTGACCTGTTGGTGGCCCTTGAGGACTGCAGATGGCCACCCCTGCACTACATCATGGGTCCCCTGGCTTCAACGGTTTAAACCAGGAGCTGTCGCAAACAGCTTAAAAGTATGACGATTACGAGCAGCATTTTATATCATATAATGCTATATTGAATCATTCTGGAAATCATGAGGCGCCTCAATAAAGGTTAAAGGGACACAGAGTGTAGGAGAGGGAACTCCGACCCAACTATAACCAGTATTTCCATGGACTGATTATTTGCACTGCGGTTTTAATTGCAGTACAGTATATGCATAAACCAACGAACAACTAACCACTATGCACGAATACCTACTTTCAATTATTTTAGCAGAGTAGATCTCATGCCAATACAGAATATGGACATCTCAATGTACAGAAACGGTGAATTCATGTAACAGTCCTCAGTGCAGAGATATACATACAAAATCGCTCATATCAAGTGCTTTCAAAAGGATCACACTGCCAAAAAAAACAATGATACAAAAGCCAGGCACTTGCCGAGAGAGGTTTCTGCATCACAACAAAACCCTTACAAGAAGCAGCTTTTGTGTCAGTGCTATCTATGGGAGCCAATTCTGCAGTGTTCTAGACAGGGGGTGAGCACTTCAGGCCTGAAGAGTCACCAGCAGGCCAGAGTTCCCACTGCATATGCACGCATTTCATTTGCATGTGCTTAGCCTACTTCTAATGCAAATGAAGGCAATTTGCATAGGTATGTGCTGCCCTGCAAGCTTGGCTAACAGGAAGGGAGGAAGGGCAGCGGTTCAGAGATAGAAATATAGGCAAAGGAGGGTAGGTGGCCGTGCTGGTCCTTTCTTCCATGTAGTAACACAGGAGGGACAGGGAGTAGGGGGGTACGATACCTTTTATTGGGCCAACAAGTAGTTGATAGGTTACGAGCTTTCGACCCTCTTGGGGTCTTGCAGTGGGTAACCCTGAGGTTTGAAAGCTCGTAACATATCAACTACCTGTTGGCCCAATAAAAGGTATCGTACCCCCCTACTCCCTCTTTGTCCTTTGTTACTAGATATCAATATAACAATTTTGACATCTGCCACTTAAAAAAGAAAAAAAGGACTAAAAGAACGTTGTTGTTAAATGCCCAGCGATGCACAGATGGGGTTAGTCGTCTGTTAACCCTTTGCGTGCCAGAGAGGCCGCGGCCAAGTACCCTGCATCATTGTTGTTATTTGCATTTTCCCCATTAAACGCAGTAACGTGTCCATTACAGTTATAAAGGGGCAAAAAAAGGTTCAGCTCGCCTAGAGACCAGCTCATATATGTTGCACAAGATCAGCAGCAGATGGGGTCATTACAGGGCAATCACAGAGCAACCATATTTTTCTATCCCATTCGCCTCGTCTCGTGCGGAGTTTGGGGACGGGGACGGTGTAACACCGCTCCCTGCAGTATGGCCAAACGTGTGACGGACAGAAGCCGCGAGATTTACATCCTGGCGTTTCCAAACCAGACACATTTAAGCTGTGGTGGGTAAAAAATCCCTCCATCATGGAGACACCAAAATCAAATGTTTGCTTTAAAGCGGCGAATCCAAGCCGTTTCCCCCCCCCCCCCCCTTTTTTTTTTACATAGGATTGAAGCAGGGGGTCTCCGGAGCTGAACCACATTCATTTGAAATCCGGGGACGCCCTGCTTCCGGAGATATTTACCTTCTTAGAGGGTGCCAGTAGCCGCTCTGGTTCACTAGCTGGGGTTCACGTAATGGCAGAGTTTCAAAGCTTCCTGCAGGCCGATAGGAAGTCATGACGGGTGCTTCTTATTGGCCAACGTGACGCAGAAGCTTTAAACTAGCAGGAGATAACAGCACCCCCCACGGAGGTAAATATCTCAGGAAACAGGGGGGTTCCCAGAGCTGCAATGAATGGGCTCCAGCTCCGGAGACCCCCTGCTTCAAACCTGTGTGTAAAAAATGTAAAAAAATAAATTAAATTAAAAAAAGGCAACCTTGGATTGCTTCTTTAAGGATTAATGGAATTTGTTTTGAAACTGCAACACCCTACACCAGGGAGGTACCGAGCAGAGCGGCAGCAGCAGAGGCAGGCGGCAGGAGAGGATGACCGCAGCAGTGGAGCAGGGCGGTGGCAGAGGAGGACGGCAGCGGGAGAAGAGGATGGAGGATCGCCGGAGGGGAGCAGGGCTGCAGAGGAGCTGGACGGCAAGAGCGAAGCAGGTAGGCAGAGGATGGCTGGGGAGGAGCGCGCCCCAGCGGTCCGACCCAGAAGTCTTCACCAACTTCCGGTGCCTGCCACTGCGCGATCCTCCCCGCATCCAACTTCTCTGCCGCTCTGTCCTCTTCTCCCGACGCCCTGCTCAACTCCCACGGTCCTCCTCCACCGAAGCAAGGTAGGCTTTGTTAAGGAGGTGAGAGGAGGGTTAGGGGGTGGAGAGGGGACGAGGAGTGAGGGTGAGAGAAGGAGGGGTGCGAGAGGAGAGTAGGAGGGGCGCGAGAGGAGAGGAGGAGGGGTGCGAGAGGAGAGGAGGAGGGGTGCTAGAGGAGAGGAGGAGGGGTGTGAAAGGAGAGGAGGAGGGGTGCAAGAGGAGGAGGGGCGCGAGAGGAGAGGAGGAGGGGCACGAGAGGAGAGGAGGAGGGGCACGAGAGGAGAGGAGGAGGGGCACGAGAGGAGAGGAGGAGGGGCGCAAGAGGAGAGGAGGAGGGGTGCGAGACGAGAGGAGGAGGGGCGCGAGACGAGAGGAGGAGGGGCGCGAGACGAGAGGAGGAGGGGCACGAGGCGAGACGAGGAGGGGCGCGAGACGAGGAGGGGCGCGAGAGAGGAGGAGGGGTGCGAGACGAGACGAGGAGGGGCGCGAGAGAGGAGGAGGGGTGCGAGACGAGACGAGGAGGGGCGCGAGACGAGGAGGGGCGCGAGTATTTTTTACATATTTGTATTCACATTTATATTGTATACCGATGAATAAAGTTTTTTTCCCCCATGTGATTTGGATTACATCTGGCAGGGAGGGTCCGGGGGGGGGGGGGGGAGGCGACTAATATCACGGATGAAAAGGGGGGCTCCCGACGCAAAACTTTTGGTCACCCCTGCCCTACAACCCCCCCGATTTATTCTCACTGTATTAGATCCAAGGCTTCCCAGCTGTGGGATCCTGCAAGGTGCAGGTAAATCTCTCGGACAAGAATAAAAAACCAGCGAGCTTATAGGTAGACGACATCGTGGCTTTCAATTGGGTGACAACTGGACATCTTACTACTTTTACTGGCAGAGAGTACAGTAGATAAAATACGAAGGACATTTATTGCAATATATAGTATAACTACATCAATGAATTCTACTAACAAATCAAACACGTGTGGGAATGCCCTGGGACCCCTCATACTGTCTCACTGCATTGCATACAAGTCTGTTTAACACTCCTATTTGCTCTGGTTTCCATACGCAAACTTTGCAAGAAGGCGCTCGTCAGGCTATTAACAGACGGATCCCCATACACTCGTTAAGTAACTAGAAATCCTAATGATTGTTAAAACAAAAATGTATCTGCAAAGCCCCTCTGGCCGTGAAGAGATTACCGTAAACATGGAGTCTGGAATACAGAACTTTGATTGCACGGGGCGGTGAAGTAAATTCCATGTAATCTATACAGGTTTCCTAGCAATGCCTTACGTCATCTGAACAGCACATGCAGACCTTTAAGCATTAGATTAAGATACTCAAACGGATGAGGACTGCATTAGGAGTTACGATGCCCTGGCTAACCTGTATCAGTAACTTATACATGCGGATTTCTTCAACAGATATACAAACTCTGGCTAAAACACCTCCTCAGCAAGCACAGAAAGTACAATTAATGGCACATCACGAGCAGTTGGCTAAAACCTTAGTACATAGTGGATACCCGGCATAGTCGCCACTTAGGGCTTGCTATCCTAAACACCGTAAACAGAGGAACTGCTGCTCGAGTCTTTATTTTCGTCCTTGTGTCGTTTCATGCAGTGATCACGGTACGATGCTACTAGGGAGACTGGAGTACAGATACTTTTATTATTGAAACAACTCCTGTTACACTGTCCTTTTCAAGGACAAGGCACGTATGTTAAAAAGTCTCTCTTCCGTTTCTGTTTATAGAGAATACATATTCTATACTATAATTCAGAAAGTTCGTTTGTCCGGTTATACAAATCCACACGCTTAATCCTAGAGCCACCAAACGTGGCATGCTATCTAATAGGATCAAAAGGAAGCGCCTAGGCGGGGTTTTCATATGTTTGACCCATAGCTTCGGGTAACCACAGAAGAAATGTTCGCGGAAACTTGCTTTTTTTTTTTTTTTTTACTCTAGCTCCTCAGGGAATTGTTTGATTAACTTCAAATGTGGAATGTAGGTACATATTTAAAGGAGAGCCAATCAGTCCACAAAGAACCAGTTCAATACTTTCGGTTCCGGTTCTAAAGCGTTTTTTTCTCTCGTGATTTTAGCTAAATGCCTCACGCTTCGTACTTACTGCGAACAGTACGAACGAAACAAAAGCATGTGAATACAGAGCTTTAGCTCCAGCGTAGTCTTCCTGCGGATTTCTTGCCATTCTCAATGATATTCTTGACTTCATAGCACGCAATTGGTTAGGATACAGTTAGGGTTAGTTTGTTTTTATTTTAATAGTATAAGTTTTTAGATCGGCAATGTTTAGCATGTTTTAGCTAAACTATCTTTAGAAATGTAAAAAAAAATAAAATATATATATTTTGAACTCTCCCTACTTTGGACACCCCCCTCCCTCCCGGCAACGCTGGGTAATTCCGCTAGTATTGTAAACTTTTCACTATCTAGGTCCATAAAACATTGCCCCAGTGTTTTATAGGTTTAGAATTTCTTGTACACAGGAACAAAATCACTACACATTTCAGGGCCCTTCAACTACTGGTTCCAGGTACAGCACCAGAGCGGACAAGCTGGGGGCCCATGTCCCATACCTGGACTGGCAAACGATTTCCACGTCTTCAGGACTGATGGCAACTGTGGCTCTTGGAAAGCAGCAGCTACGACCAGAAAGGAAGAAGAGTAGAAGGAGCGTCAGTGCCTTGTGATGGCTGCAGAAGCTTTTTACCGCCGAGATGGTCAACTGAAGGGGGGAAGAGGTTATGAGGTCTTCATGAGAAAGACCTCCATGGTCTTAACACCAGGAGGTATATATATTCACCACCTATCTGCCAACACGGTCAGGAGATAAAAAGGGCCAATGAATGAATAAAAGGTACACGCATTTCGACCATGTCTGCAGACTGTCGTGATCGGCGCCCGGTTGCCCAGTCCGAGGTACACATCAGCAGAAGATCTCCTGATGGTCACTTTTAGGACGGGAGTCGTCAAAGCGGGATGTGGGATGTGGGATATTATGCACAATCTGGCGGCAACTGCAATTCAAGGCAATGGCCGTTCATGCCAGATCCAGGGCGATATCCCGCTGCAATGACTCCCCGCCTAAGACAATGGTGCTCAACTCCAGTCCTCAATACCCCCTCCCCCCCCAACAGGTCAGCTAAGGATATCCCAGCTTCAGCACAGGTGGCTCAATCAGTCCCAACTTCAGCACAGGTGGCTCAACCAGTGGTTCGCTCGAACACTGAGTGACTGATTGAGCCACCTGTGCTGAAGCTGGGATATCCTTAAAACCTGACCTGTTGGGGGGGTCTTGAGGAAAGTTCGAAGGGCAGTGGTCTCTTATGAGACCGGGTCACCAAATCAAGCCAATTGCATTGCAAAATAAATAACGAAAACAGTTATTCATACACACACACACACACACACACACACACACACACACACACACACACAATATATATATATTGCCTGCAGTTTTTACAAAGCAATTTTGGCAGCGAATGGATTAAAATACTAAGGACATATGATAATTCTGAACTATACAGCAGCTCCCTCGTTATTCCTTTCCAAATTCTACATAAACAAGAGCTGCCGCCGCCAGCGCAGGGTTTTCCCCCCCCATTTTATTAATAAAAATGGACGTTTATAAAAACAACCTTGCCCATCAGTTTACATTACTTTCTATCGTACAAAAGGCTTCATCCTATCAGCGGATCGGCTGTTCTGTAGCACAGGAACAGACACACAAACACGCTTCTTCAAATCTGTCATTAAAACGGGAAGAACTTAGTTAAAAACCTTTACATTTCCTGTCTACTCCTACCGGAGAAAAATATCCAGGTGTCCAAAAAGAAAAGGACGACTTTTAAAATCGAGCTTCTGTTATTGACATGTTTGCAGGAGAAAAACAAAATGGCAAAAGGTTATCCAATTAGTTTTTTTTGGACCTGAATGAGGCTTTTGTCAATTTTCACCTGCTCTGGATCAATGTGTTGTCTTATACACAGGTCTGCCGCTACAAAACAATCAGCTGCCGATACGCTGAAGCAGGGGTGCGCAAAGTGGGAGAGGGGGTGAGATTTAGGGTGCGCGGCTGTTAGAGACGCCACGCTTCCCAGAGGGCATTTCAAATAAATGTCGGGGATCGCGCAAGGCCTCTCTAACTTTTTACTTACCTTGCTTTCCAGTGAGGCGTCTCCATGGCAACGCGGGGTCGCGTAATGTCACGTTGTCATAGCAACGTCGCGTCACAGGATCCCGCTACGTCATTTTTCGCCAGAGCCGTGTATTGGGAGGGTGCGAGCCGGAGAGGAGACAGGGGGGGGGGGGGGGGTGGGGGTGGCGCATGAAGGAAACTTTGCACACCCCTGCAATAACATAACGTAGGGGTGCTCAGTTGCGATCCTCAGGCCCCACCAACAGGTCAGGTTTTCAGGATATCACAGCTTCAGCACAGGTGGCTCAATCAGAGGCTCAGTCAAAGACCTGTGCTGAAGCAGAGATATCCTGAAAACCTGACCTGTTGGGGGGCCCTGAAGACGAGTTGAGCACCCCTACTCTAAAGGACATCATCTTACCGACCTGTTATTCAGAGTTAAATGGATAGAACCAGTTAGCCCACGTTCATATAATAATTAAAGAGCAGGACATTTTAAAGCAACATTTATTTATTTTTGCCCTAGGGGGGGGGGGGGGGAAGCAGGGGGTCTCCAGAGGTGAACCGTGTCAATTTCAATTCCAGGTACCCCCTTTCCCCAGATACCTACCTCTGATTGTGTTTGCCGGTGTTCGCAGCTCCGGCTGGGCACGCAATATGGCGTTTTAAAGGTCCCGTGGGCCAATAGGAAGCCGCGATGTCACTCACGCCACTTCATATTGACCTTTAAACAGGATTGCCATACTGGCAGCCCCTTTACAGGTAGGTATCTTGGGGAGCAGGGGGTTCCCGGAGCGGACATTAACGCGGTTCAGCTCCGGAGGAGACCCCCTGCTTTCCCCTTAATTGGAAATAATGGGGTTAGAAAAGGAAATGGTTTTGTAATTGTATTTCCGTCACATCAGTGACATAGGTAGATGTCTAACATTTAAAAAATGATTTATTTTGATTTGGGGTAAGCTTCCCCTTCGTTTCCATTCTAACCCCAGATATACACCGATACAGGGAATAGTGCTTGGCCACTAACTTCTCCTGACTGAGCAGGGAGTGCTGCAGCCGTGCTTGGCCACTAACTTCTCCTGACTGAGCAGGGAGTGCTGCAGCCGTGCTTGGCCACTAACTTCTCCTGACTGAGCAGGGAGTGCTGCAGCCATTCTAAATACCTGCTGCAGGTATCCGGGCTCAGTTACTGCACTGTTTATCGCCAACACCTTCCCAGAATAGAAACCACGGGCTAACCACACAATACATTCAGGCTGAAAAAAACTGAAAGTAAAAGGAAATTGTTTTGTTGACTGGTAAAGTAAAACTGGACTTTAAAGCAGGAATACCCCCCCACTCTTCCCTTTCCCCGATGGATTTGACAGAATTTCAAGCATTGCCTCCTGTGCATGTGATTTTTTTACTCTGCGGACTTCCTGGTTCCTGAGATGCCTACCGGTTTAGTTGCCGGGGTTTCAGCTCAGATCCTGGCAGCCCCGTCTAGAAGGTCCTGTGGGCCAATAGGAAGTCTTAACGTCATCAGGGGGGTGACATTGCGGCTTCCTATTGGATGACCACACGCGCCGTCTTTGAAAATCTTGGAACTTGCAACTATACCGGTAAGGATCTCAGAAACCAGGGCATCCTCAGAGCTAAAAAAAAAGAAAAAGGAATAGCGTGGTTCACTTCCGGGTGGTACTTTGGTTAGAATTCTATAAAACAAAACAATAAATAAATCAATGGGTAAAATGGGCAGGATTGGGAGGGGTTTATTGATTCTATGCTCCTTTGCTGTGGGAAGGACCTGAAGAAGGATATTTGTGGATGTAAATAAAGTGCACATATCTATAACAGTGCTTTTAATACTATAGGGCAAGGAACACCAACAGGTCAAGTTTTAATGATATCCCTGGTTCCGCACAGGTGGCTCAATCAGTGGCTCAGTCGAAGACTGAAGCAAGGATATCCTTAAAACCTGACCGGTTGGTGGACCTTGCGAACTAGAGGTGGCCCACCCCTGCTCTGCATCATGGGGCCCCTGGCCTCAACGATTTAAACCAGGAGCTGAAGACTGAAGTAGGGATGTCCTTAAAACCTGACAGTGGCCCTTGAGGACTGGAGTTGGCCAAGTGTGATAGTGCTGATCCGACATTACCAAATGGAAACCTCAATGGGAGTGTCCGCGTGGCAGCGCAGAAATACAGATGCGGACGCCAGACAGCTGCTGAAATATATTGAGCAAAACTAAAAAAAACAAAACTGTTCCGCTTTGAATGTGAAGCGGTCCATACCGGGAATTACTGAGGGTTTGCAATAATTAAAACTGTATCGGTAAAAGGAAATGCAGCTATTACGCCGTACAAGCTGCCTCTTTCTTATTGGGATTCAGGAAAAAGAAGGAAAACATCTTATCAGGTCAGACAGTGGTGCCAGCTCAATAAAATGTGTCAGGGAGATTATAAATGGCAGAGTACTTACAGTTAATTCATAGTGCGGGTGCCAAGCACCAAGACAAAAAATTATGATGAGATGAGGCCTGTGTAGAATAATCCATGTGGAAAAAATTAAATGCAATTCACAAAATAAGCCCCCCTCCCCCCCCCTATTGATAGTACAGAATAAATGCACTGCAAGGTTTTTGTAGCTGCGCTGATCCCAGAGATTGTGTAGAGTTATCACAGGTTGCGATACATTTCGTGCACATCAGTGTTTGTCAGCCCTCTCCTCGGGACGCACCAGCCAGATCAGAGTTTGGGAATAACCAATGAATTGCCAAGAAGAGGTTTGCATTTATCTTATATGTGAATGTGATCAGCTGGTTATCCCCAAAACATGGCCGGTGGGGGAGGTGCCGAGGAAAGGGTTAAGAAACACTGGGGCACACTGCAGTAATAGCGTGTATAACGCTTTTGAAACCTCCCAGGTATCCCCTTCATACAGAAAGGACGTCTGTGCATACAGAAGAGAGACACGGTGAGGTTATTAAAAGCTCTAAACACACTAACATCTCTAGGCGTTAAATGAGAAGTTCCCCGCGCCCTCGGCTCCTTACTGATCTCTCACAAATGGATTCCAGCACCGTTTGGAAACACTCGCCCTTGTGTCCTGCTGCTGCTGCTGCTCCTGTGCGAGTGCTCCGCTCACTCACCAGGGAGAACCAACTGGATCGCAAGTCAACGAAAAGAAGGAACACAGCGCACCCAGGGCAAGTAGGATTAATATAATTAAAAGACAAGTATCTAAAACGTACAATCCAGCAATTGACATGCCGCTCACGCGCATTCGAGGTTCCGCTAGTGGCACGGTGGTACAATGGAGACCCTGTGCCCTGGGTCCCCGGATCAACCCGCGCGGCTCTGGTCCTAGGCCTCAACGTCAGCAGGTAACGTCAAATATAATCCCACCCCTCTATACACCCACAATTGTTTAATTAAACAGCATAAAGTACTAATTACATCATTACACTTGACATCATGGCAATGTATATGAAGGGACATAGAGACCAAGTGAAAACGTACCAATATTCTACAGATATACAAGATATATATGCACGTGAATGGTCAAATGATTTCATTGTAAATCAGTGATTAACTAATACACCTGACTTCATAGCAATGTATATAAAAGGACACCAGGTCCACGTGAAATGTGTGTGTGTATATATGTGTTGTGTCTGTGGTTTTTTTTACAACTGAATTGATTATTACTTCATAATCAGTGGTTGGGGTGTGTGGTGTGTGTACACACACACACACACACACACACACACACACACACACTGATCATGAATTAATAATGAATGTAGGTGTAAGCACACACACACACACACGTGTAAGTGAAAGACTAAATCATTTCCTTATAAAGCAGTGATTAATTCATTATAAAAATGCATGAATAAATGTAATAAATATCTCAACTAAAGAGGACAATATCATCACTAAGGAGAACAATTATATTATAATAGGTGTAGGTGAAGTAATAAGAAGAGTGAAATAACATAAGAACTTAGAAATAAACCTATACAGGAAAAAGTTACATTCACAGCCATAAGTTAAGTATGAAGGTGTACATGACAAATCATGAAACGAATCACACTGATTAAAAATGAAATTACGCCAATACAACGGAGAAAAACACGGCAAAAAGATGTCAAGTCAATGAATGAATATTAGTAAAAACATTAAAACCATAATTCAAAACTTGTCTAAAGACATGAAGACACAGACACGTGGAAAGATCACAAATTGATGCCAGGGATGAATTCCCAATATGATGGGATTTAAAGAAAAGAGAAACCAATTTACCGTAATTTTAGTTTCCTGGAACCCTGGCAGTGGGCACTGTAGGGTTAACTCCATCCCAAGCTGGAGTAGGACAGGAAATTGAATTCTTGCAGGTAGGCCACAAAGGCCCCTCCCACTACCTGCAGATTAGGCTTTGGTTTCTCCCATAGCTGAAAAATACAACTGATATATATTAGGCGTACCCTCCCTATGTGCCCACTGCCAGGGTTCCAGGAAAAGAAAATGACGGTAAGTTGGTTCCATTTTCTCTTTTCCTGTTCACCCTGGCAGTGGGCACCGCAGGGACATACCCCAGCAGTATTACTTAGGGAGGGAAAACAAAACCCAAATGCCAATATCGGTTTCAACCATTTTAATGATGAAATTTTTCCCACTTTATTTTATTACAGACTGTAGTACCTTTCGCCCAAAGCTTGCGTAAGCTGAAGCCTGAATGTCCAATCTGTAATACTTCATAAATGTGTTAAATGAAGACCACGCTGCCACTTTGCAGATTTGTGCCGGTGATGCCTGTGCCTTGAATGCCCACGACCCTTGTTGAGTGTGCCTTTAAATTTAAAAGGAGGATTCTGTCCTTTCTTTTCGTATGCTTTCCGGATACATGACACAATCCATTTAGATATTGTCGCTTTGGACGCTGCTTGCCCCGTCCTTGGTCCTTCTGGAATGATAAACAGTCTATCTGACTTTCTTATGTCCTGCACCTTCTCAATATAGGCTTTCAAGCACCTTACTACATCAAGATTATGCAATCTCTCTTCCTTCTTATTATCTGGTTTTGGGAAAAATGAAGGAATGAAATTGAGAAACTACTTCCGGCAAAAAATAATACACTGGTCGCAACACTGCTTTGTCCTGGTGGATGACCAGAAACGGTTCTTTACAAGACAAGACTTGTAACTCTCCAACTCTCCTTGCTGATGTGATAGCCATCAGGAATGCCACCTTCCATGACAGTAACTTCAAGGGTATTTGATCTATAGGTTTGAACGGGTGCATAGTGAGAACATCCAGTACAGTGACAGGTCCCATGTCGGCACTCTACTCTTGATTTGTGGTCTTAATCTCTTGACCGCTTGTAAAAAACGAATAGTAAGTCTCTCAGTTGCTAGATTCTTCTCTAACAGTGCTGACAATGCCGAAACTTGCACCTTCAATGAACTGAGGTCGAGTCCTCTATCGAACCCTTCCTGTAGAAATTGTACTAGTGTGACAGTATTTGGAGAAAAAATAAATAAATAAATAAAACTTCTCTGTTTCACACACCAGTCTCTGAAGCATAACCAAATTCGGTAGTACACCGTTGAAGTAGATTTTTTTTCTTGCTTTCAACAAGGTTTTAATTGTTCTGTCTGAACATCCCTTTTCTCTCAATGTCTTCTACTCAATCTCCAAACCGCCAAAGCCCATTGTTTGGTGTCTGGGTGATAAACTGATCCTTGTTGCATCAGTCCCTTGACATTTGGTAGATGCCACGGTGTGTCTATTGCCATGTTTATGAGATGGGCAAACATGGTCTCCTCGGCCAATATGGTACCACCAGTATCACCTCTGCTTGATCGCTCCTAATCTTCCTCACTATCTTTGAAATTAGAGGAATCGGAGGAAACATATGCCAGTTTGAATTGCCACTCGAAACTGAGGGCATCTTTGTGACTGGCACGAAAACGCCTTGCACAATAATTCACCACCTTTCTGTTTTGCTGAGTAGGCATTAGATCTATCTCTGGCTGCCCCGAACGTTCTACCAACCTGTGGATTACTTGGTTGTCTAACGACCATTCTCCCAGGTGAATTAGGTTGCAACTGAGAAAAGCTGCTGTAATATTTTCTGGCCCTGGAATATGTATGGCTGTTATATCTGTAACAGCCTTCTGCCCATGATAGAATCTCTGATGTTAGACTTATCAGCCTTTTGCTCCTTGTTCCTCCTTGCTTTGCTATATATTTTACCACAGCTCTGTTGTCTGACTTTGTATATTTCCATCCTTTACCTGACTTTGGAATGCTTCCAGTGCTTTCTGCACTGCCTTGAGTTCCAGCTGGTTCGATGGTAACTGTTGTTCTTTGGTTGTCCAAGAACCCTGTACCAGTAATTCTCCACACTGGGCTCCCAAACCCGTGCTGCTTGCATCCTTGGTGATTGTTACCCAGTCACCCCTTGGTGAAGGACCCACTTACGTCCTTTTAATAGGTTCTGTGCATTTTCCCACCATCTTAGTTCTCTCTTTGTGTGTGGGTATATGTATATTTTTGGTTTTACATCCTTGGGATCCCCGTTCCACTGTTGTAAGAAATTTTGCTGTCATGGTCTCATGTGTAGACCTGCCCATTTTACTACGTTTAACGTTGAAGTAAACTTTCCTAGGAGTCTCATGCAGTCGCTGTTCTGAGCGTTCGTGTCTGGATTCCGATGTCTTGGATCCTTGAGTATGGCAAGAAATGATCTGTAGTACCCACCGGTCTACCGATTCGGCCCATGCTGCTTTGAATTGGCTCAATCTTCCTCCAACTGGAAGCCGCTGGACCTCTTGACCTTCATGCAAATTTTCCTCTGGCAAATGATGCTCCCTCTGGCGCCACGAAAAAGCTTATTCTGTCCGCCTCTCCATCACGTTTGCCTTGAACGGTTTTCCAGGACTATATGTTCTCGCTTCCCTACACTGTGTTCTTTCCGTCTCTTGGAATGTAGGGCCACATCTTCTATTTCTACTCTCTTGTGGTAAAAACGTGCTTTTACCTCCTGACGCTTTATTTATAATTGCATTCAATTTATTCCCAGATAGATATTCTCCCTCAAAGGGCAAATTACATAAACTGTTCTTGAATGCTGTGTCTGCCATCCAGTGTCTGAGCCACAGTGCTCTTCTTGCTGTTACTGTACAGGCCATTGACTTGGCTGCCAGTCTCACTGCATCCAGCGACTCTTCTGCTATGTAGTCCACTGCCCATCTGATTTCTGACAACGCTTTCAGAATAGAAGTTTTCTTTACTCCTTTCTCCAATGCTTCTTCTTTATTAGCAATCCATATCCGCATTGCTCTTGCCACTGATGTCGTTGTTGATATCGCTGGTTTGCATGCTGTACCTGCGGTTACATATGCCTTTTTTAAAACACTATCCCTCTTTTTATCCATAACATCCTTGAGAGATGCTGCATCTTCAACTGGTGTAGTCGTTTTCCTTGACACCATGGAAGTTGCTGCATCAATTTTAGGACTGACTTCCCAGTGTTTTACGTCCTCTTGTGAAAAAGAGGATATATTCTGCTAAACCTTTGGGAATATTTTGTTTTCTATCCGGCTGTCTCCATTGTCTCTCTCATTGCCTTTATAAGAGCATCCACCATTTCTAAATCAAACTCTGATTCTTCCGCTTGCCTTTCTTGCTCTGACGAATCACACTCCACATCCAACACCTGGTGACACCAACTCTGATTCGTCTGATGAGGAATCTCTTCCTTTACCCAGGCTGGTCTGAGACTGTGCTCTCCTTTGCGGTGGCTTCACTGCTTGCTGCACTGCAGACTCTACACTCTGCTTTACTATATCTTTCATCCCAGATAGGAAAGTATTCATCTGCTCATTTGACTCCCCTGCTGCAGCTTTAAGGCACAAAGCTTCTTGCCCTCTAAGGCCGAGTCCATAGAAGGACAGGCCGCGCTGAGCCGTGCGGCCGCTCCGTGCTGAGCCCCTGCATCCTCAATGAGGATGCCTTGGGAGGGGGCTCACGCGGGCGTGCTGAGGCGCTGGAGTTTTCAGCCGACAGCCAAGCTGTTTTTCAGCACGCTGTCGGCTGAAAACATCCAATCAACGCGGAGCTGCGTCAACGTCATGGCGCCGTGACATCGGTGCGTCGCGGGTGATTGGCCCAGCGACGTCACTGCCCCGCCTCCCTCAGTCTCCCCCCGCCTCCGATCGCGCAGCGTCAGCGCGGCTCGGCTCAACCCTCTATGGCCTCAGCCTAAGGCTGGCTTTCCACAAGCCGCGCGCCATTTGCTTTTTCTGATGTAAGGACTCTACTACCCCTAGAAGTTCCTTCCTCTGGTTGTATAACCATAGTACTAAAGTAAAAAAAAAAACAAAATAAAATTTAAATCCTTTTCCTTTAGTTCCTGAAACTCACCCTCTTAAATCCTTTTTGTAAACTAATCTAAGGACTCGCCTAGTTTTTGTCAGCGACCCTTTACTTCCAGCAGCGTCCCTGCTGGCTTCCACACTCCTTTCAGCTTCTTGGAGCTGATTTCTTCCGTCTGCCGAGCGTTCCATGCTGCGGTTGCTTCGGGGCTCCTCTCACACACTGTGTGCCGTCAGCCCAATCGGACCTCTCGGCCCTCGCGCCCGCCGGTGGGATCGCAGCGTACACGCACACATTAGAACGTGCACGCGCTATGACCCTGCATGAGCTGCCCGGTCAGCTTGTGTCTCCCACACCGCTGCGTTCTTAGAAGCCTGTGCGGTACACACTGAGCCTCCGCTGCTCAAGCAGTCCTGCTGTTCTGTCCCCAGCGTTCCACAGACACTTCCGTGGTGCTGCCCGGTCGCATAGGGCTCTGTCTTGATACCCACCAGGGCACGTCGACCGGAGATTCAGGGAAAAGAAAGGCTGAGATTCCCTGGTTTAACTGCACTAATTACAGTCAGGTGAGTCCTAATGTAACAAAATAACAAACCCTGCTCCTAGCTGTAGGACAGGAAAAAGACTAATCTGCAGGTAGAGGGAGGGGCCTTTATGGCCTACCTGCAAAAATTCCATTTCCTGTCCTACTAAGCTGAGGATGGAGTTAATCCTACGGTGCCCACTGCCAGGGTGAACAGGAAAAGGGGTGATATCTACAGTATCATTGAAACCTCTATCCATAAAAAACAAAAACTCCACTCAACAATTCAGAAAGGCCCACAATATCTTAATGTCGGAAACTACATTCTACAGAGACTACATTCCCTCTGTAGTTTGTTTTCACCGTTTACCACATACAATATTATTTAATATTGTGTGTATTGTGGGGGGTGTATTATATTGTGCGGGGTATTATTGTGAAGGTAGAAGAGATTATGTGAATATATGTTTATCCGTTATTCCGAGTGTTATATAACTCAGCCCAGTAAATAGATATTGTCCAGTAAAGATGGCGCCTGTATCCGGGACCGCACCCTGAGATTATCCTGGAAGGAAGAAATCCGGCTGATGCAAGATGTACAAACAACTGACTTATCAGCCCGAGTCTCTCATGAGCTGATCACGCACCCATGCACGAAGGAATGTGCACGCCTCGGGGAATAATGTGTACCAATGAGAGACAACAGCGTGTCCCGGAGCAAGATATATCTGGCTAAAACCCAACCCCCTGCCTCGCCCCATTGTAAGCTATATGAACTGTGTGAGCTGAACAATAAAGCAGCAGTTCCTGTGTTACCCCCGGGATAACGCATGTACTGAGATTGAAGCTGAACTTTGTGTCAGAATCTTTCTTAGTGAGCTAGCGCATGCATGAGTGAATTTGGAGCAAGTGACTGAAGAGAGAGAGAGACCCTGATATAGTGAGATTCACGACCTCATTATTTGGCGCCCAACGTGTGAGGGGGGGAGCGTGACTCCGGCTCACCACGAGAGACTGACCTGTCGCTGATTTTGCTGCAGAGACCGTGACACACCGAACCGAGGACTGATCACCCTCATTGTCAAGGTAAGCTCTTGCATACAATTTGTGTGTTATCTTGCCTATGACAAGTCGGTGGGTTGCTGCCTAGGTAGTATAATCTGTTTAGGTCTTTCACTCACGTTGATGTGATACAACGGTGTGATCTTTAGAGTCGCGCTCTGTTTAGAACTGTTAAAAATATCATACTCTTCAGTTGCTTGTGGTCACCTATAAGTTGCTAAATTGTGCGAATGTTTACATGTTATATATGCTAGTCAGTGCCGCAAGTAGGAGCCCGAAGTGGAGTGGGATTTTTGTCGACTGACTGTAGCTAGTATATGTATGTGTATTAATGCATTAGTGTTGGGAATTTAGGTGACCGAGTGGGTAGTAATGGGAGATAGATTGCGGGTTGTCTGATTGATTTTCTGATAAGTAATTGCAAAATCCCTGAATGAGAAGTGCAGGCTGTCAGCCCAGTAAAGGGGAACAGGACAGGCACCAAGAAGTGCAGGCTGTCAGCCCAGTAAAGGGGAACAGGACAGGCACTGATGCTCTGAGGGCGGTAACCTGGAAAAGTGGTTCCCTCGAGACGTAGAGATAGTACTCTGTCTCCGGTACCGGGTGTCTGGGGTCAGGGACCCAGCGTCTGAGGGCGGTAACCAAACAGTGGTTCCCTCGAGACGGTGACACAGGACCGGCCACGATATATTAGTGGGACGAACAGAGAATTCAGAGATGTTGCACTTATTTAAGAAAAAACATGTGTTGCCCACAGGGGCACAGACAGCACTAGATTTAGTCCGCACTCGAGAAGGAAAGAAATATACCAAACATGCTACTAATCTATATAAACTGGCGGGAGTCCCGCCTACGGGAAGATTGCAACCGAAGTTGTTAAGAACGAATATGCAAAAGTGATATAAGTGAAGAAAAAAAAAAAAAAAAAAAAAGGTGCAGTTTTAACATTTAAGCACAGGCAAGTAAGACAGGGAAAGGAGTCTTAGCCTGCCACCGAGAGAGAGAATAGAACGGAAAAGAATGCCAGCCCTGGTAATATTTCTTTGAAAACTTTATTCGTGCTGGCCACACGAATGGGTCTTTTAAAACCAGAAAATATTCTTTTTCCTTCAGTTCTAATAGCAACTAGAAAGGGGAGTCTTTTTCTATGGGAGGGGGAAGTTCAGGGAGCGCAGTCTTATGTGATTTTTGAATCCCACATGGAAATGTACCTTACGTTAGTATGAGTCAAAATAATTCTGTTAAGGGACAGAAGGGTACCGCTGCAGTTATTTTATCATTGCCAGGACAGAAGTTAATATAAGAACAAGTGAAAAATAAAGCAAGTACGCTGTTTAAAGTATGTAGTATTACTGCAGCAGAAGGCAGGTTACAGCCAGAAGAGTGGCGAAAGATATTGAAAAAAAAAAAAAAAAAAGGAGAGGAATTTTGAATGATAACAACCTGCTGAAGATAGCAGAAGCCTGGTTTAATGTTACCAAGGCTGTCCAGAGAAAAATAGACCGAGCAGGAGATAGAAAAGGGAGGCTAAGATTGTTTTAATTGTGGTGTGACTGATTTATCTATGTGTGGCTATTGAGCTTCAAAAGGAAGGTTTCACTGAAATAGAATGTGGAGGGAAAGATAAGAAAAGTTACTGTTATATGAAAGTACCCGAAAGTGACAAAACTACACCTTCTACCCCTAAAGTTGACTCTCCCCCTCCATATCCTCAAAATAGTCCATGTCCCGTGGAATCACCATATTGGGTATGTCCCATATGCAAATCACAGAACCCAGTATGCAGGGATAATTGTTACTCCTGTGGAGCTCACCGCCCCCGTGAGCCTGCTAGTCAGGAGAAAGACGAGAAAATAAAATTATGCCCCCTTGTCACAAGATAGCATGAATTTGTAGTGAATGAAGTCAGTGAAACTATGAAAGTTCAAAACAGAAGGCATTAAAAAGAACTGAGTGTAGGGAGATAGCATGAGCGTGTGGCGTTATTTGTGTGTTAAGAAGTTATATGAACCTCAGCTATATAAAAGCCTGTTGGTTAATTTTTGAAAGGTCATAAAAAATGTAGTTCTTAGGGCTCTGGATAAAGCTCCATGTATTTAAACTTTAAGCAAAAGTTCCAAGCTAATAATTATTATTTTTCAGGAAGAAGCTGTGGTGTATCTTTATCTTATCTTTTCAGGGTCAATTGGCGAAACGCCCAGAAACAAGATGGCTCTTTGCCCGGAAACAAGTCTTATAGAAAATATTTTTTCTTTAGTCAGATGAATATGCAGAGTGTCTTTAAAATTATAAAGCTGACCATGTGCTCAGCACTGTGCAAAGAGATTATATAAAGCAAGACATTAGTGTGAAGTCTTATACAAAATCATTTGTCTATTAACTGAATGTGATGTATGTTATAACGAATTAACCATTTATTTTTTCCAAAGGTGTCCGTAAGCAGTGGTTATTGTAAAAATTGCTGTGTAATCTAGAATGGGTTTGCCAGGAAGTGGTGAATTTGGGAGTCACCTCTCATTTGTGGGTGTGTCGTGTGTATAGGGTTAAATACAGGGGATACATCGTTGCAAAAGTAGTTACATAAGTGAATAAGGTATGCATTATATACAAGGCATTTCAAATTTTTTAGCAGAATCGTTACAGTGGAGTGTTTGGGGTAAAAGCCAGATAGGGATTGGCTAGGGAAATTTGTATGGGTAAAATAATTGCTTAATTGGGAGGGAATATTTGTCCATAACAGTGGATAGTATTGGGAAAAGGGATATTGGCCTGTAGTTTGAGACAGTGTTTTTTGTCCCCACTTTTTAAGATTGGGACAAACTCTGGCAGTTTCCCAGGTCTTAGGGATATGGCCTGCAGACAGGATAGAATTAATTATGGAAGCAAGTGGGTAGGCAAGGGATGAGGCCCTAAAGTTTCAGGAACTTAGATTATATCAAAGTCAGGTTCACATTGGCTACTTAGTTTTAATTTGAGGAATGAATTAGGAACCTTAATAGGGAATACCTCTGTCTATATGTGGATGCTAAGACAGGAGTAAACACATTGATACAAGAATTGATTCCTAGGTATAAATTATCTCCCTATGAGACACATATGGGATGACTTGTGACTAGCAGCAGTCCAAAGGAACGAATTAAGGACCATGTTATTGGTAATAAAACAATAAGTTGTATGCAACTAATACATTTTTTGAGTCTCTCTAGGCAACGTTGAAAGTGCACCTACTCGAGATGGGGTTAATAGTCACATATTTCCTGCGCAAGCATGCTTTTCATCTCAGGTGAAAAGGCCTAAAGTAACCACCAATACAGCAAAGTCATTTTCCTGGATCCAAAGTACAGTAAAGCTCGTTCCAGCTCCACCAAATGTTCCAGCGCCACCAAAGACCAAAGTCACCTAAAGCACAGCCGCATCAAGTTAACGTCTTGCCGAGTCAAAACTCTAACCGTTAACCAACGAGGAAAATAAGACACCAGGCTAAGGCCAGGTTTTATCAGAACATTTCCTTTTTTCAGAGACTCAATATTTTTATTCTTTAGAGTGTGTTAAGTTAGAAATTTAAGGTGTATGTAGAATTGAGCCTTGATGGGAGGATTGGTTTCCTGGAAGCGTGGCTTGTGAAAGCTCTTGTATGTGTTTTGGCAGTACTCATCACTCTCTATGTATGTGTCATGTGCAGCAAAACTTTGATCCAGAAGTGTGTTGCACCTCCACCGAAAGGAGGGGGTCACCCAGGGGCGTGTGTCAGCCACAAGGAAAGGATCATAAGTCAGCCATGTTGACCCATCGCAGACATCGTCTGTTCTGATATTCTGAGTGAATGATGTATACAATGCGTGCAGGGTGAGGATCATGCATTAGCTTCCACAGATACCAAACCCCCTCAATTCTCAGTAATAGAATGTTGTGATGATTCTGAAAATATATGATGATAGAGATAGATGCAATTTCTTTTATCTAGCAACTGCATATCCAAAGAAAGGTTGCTTGCATAAAATAAGGTTTTTAGTATTATGTGTATAATTTCTGTATTTTTCCAATTTTTTAAGGGAACCTCTTTAAAGGGTGTATCAGACACTAGGAACAAGAATCAATTTATGGGTGAAGTGTCTCCATCAACTAATGAAACCTGTGTAAAAATGTATGTTTAGTCAGATAACAATTTACAGGAAGGATGTGGCCTTAATTTTGCAGTTTTAATTTTATCATTAAACCAAGAACAGGTTCAGATTAGGCTTATGGCCTTACAAAACAGAATTGCTTTAGACTATGTTTTAGCTTCAAAAGGAGGGGTATGTGTCCTAATTGAGGAACAATGTTGTGTTTTTATTCCAGATCAGTGTAGCAATGTGCAGCATGAACTAGATGAAATACAAGAGATTCAAAAGAGGTTTACAAAGGGAAGTGACAAATTATCACCCTTGGGGTTAGGTGAATGGCTTAGATCACTTGGAGCAAAAACTTTTGAATGTTTTGATGTGTTTGGGAGTGTTACTTGTTGTCATATATGTGTGTGTCACGTGTTGCAAAGGTATGATCCACAGGTGTGCGACCCCCTCCCCCATTCGGATGCCACTCTTTACAGATGCCAGAAAACAGCAGTACCGTGAAGAAAGAAGATGCTGACCACAGTTATTCAATTCATCAAAAGACATATTGGCCGCAGCGCCTTACGAGACTATGACAGTGAAGGGCACGCGCCCTTGTCCTCTGAAGTTATCCCTGGACTATCATCATGAACTTTATTCTCAAAAGCTATGTTTTAAGAATAAAAAGGGAGGGAGTGACAAAGTGAGAATATGACGTAAGGGAGGGGGGTCTGATATAACAGCACTGGGATCTAAGCAACCATTTTGAGTCAGCATCCATCTTAGGTGCCTGATATTGTCTATTGTCTGTATGAAAGTTGGAATGAATGTTAGTTTAAAATACATTTTTTCTTCTGAAGTTCCAATTGATATTGAGCGGTTCAGCTAAGCCAAAAAACCTTGAGAACAAGAGCAATGTGCCAATGTTCGGGAATAAAGCTAGGAAGGTTTAACCCAGGATTCTGTACCTCTAATTCATCTATATCCTCCACTGACCTACAGAATCACACGCTACATATGTTAGATATTTATTGGTTGTGTGGAAATGGTAAGCTCCGAAATATTCTACCCCAAGTGTGGCAAGGACAGTGTGCATTAGTTAAGGTAGTTATGCCTTTTAGAGTGCTCCCATGGGAACCAGAAGTACAGTACCTATCCAGGAAACCTCTCTCTTTGCCGCGGTCAAAAAGGAGTATTGAGACAGCTCTACAAAGTGATAATTTGGTATATAGAGATGCAATAGGGGTTCCAAGGGGGGTCCCTGATGAATTTAAGGCCCAAGACCAAATTTCCGCTGGATTCGCATCAATCATCCCACAAGTACAAATTAATAAAAATGTTGATTGGATCAATTATCTGTATTACAACCAACAGAGATTTATCAATTATAGTAGGGACGCTTTCCAAGGTATAATTGAGGAACTAGGACCAAATACCAGAATGACTCTTCAGAATCGTATGGCCTTGGATATGCTTTTAGCAGAGAAAGGGGGGGTATGTTCAATGTTTGGAGAAGAATGTTGCACGTTTATCCCAGAAAACTCTGTGATAGATGGAAAGACGGTCAAAGCACTAAACCAGATCAGGGATCTAGCGGCAGAGGTTAAGAGAAATTCAGGGGTGGATACCAGCTGGGCCAACTGGCTGGCAGATTGGACTGGAGGCTGGAAGTCAATTCTCACGACTATTGGATTGATTTTGTTATGTTTATTTGTCTTTGCTATCCTTGTGCTTTGCTGTGTCTTTCCTCTTTATCGGAAACTAATGTATAAAGTAGTCGGAGCAGAAACGATGATGAGTACAGGAAGTGATCTGGAATCATTTTTGCAAACTAAAGCTAAGCCGGATATGCCTACCCGAAGCCCCCCAAAGCAGAAATATATTATGCATAATTCTTTATTATAAGAACCAAGTTTCTGGGGAAAGAGACTCCTACGATGTTTACAGTCTTGATGGAAGGTATGAATATCTGTTAGAGATGTGTTGTGCCAGTAGTCAAGTGAAGAAATCCTTTCCCCATTCCCCGCATCGTAGGACAGCTTGTATCCCCTAGGGAGGGAACGAATAAATATAGATTCAAGGGGGGATTGTGAAGGTAGAAGAGATTATGTGAATATATGTTTATCCGTTATTCCGAGTGTTATATAACTCAGCCCAGTAAATAGATATTGTCCAGTAAAGATGGCGCCTGTATCCGGGACCGCACCCTGAGATTATCCTGGAAGGAAGAAATCCGGCTGATGCAAGATGTACAAACAACTGACTTATCAGCCCGAGTCTCTCATGAGCTGATCACGCACCCATGCACGAAGGAATGTGCACGCCTCGGGGAATAATGTGTACCAATGAGAGACAACAGCGTGTCCCGGAGCAAGATATATCTGGCTAAAACCCAACCCCCTGCCTCGCCCCATTGTAAGCTATATGAACTGTGTGAGCTGAACAATAAAGCAGCAGTTCCTGTGTTACCCCCGGGATAACGCATGTACTGAGATTGAAGCTGAACTTTGTGTCAGAATCTTTCTTAGTGAGCTAGCGCATGCATGAGTGAATTTGGAGCAAGTGACTGAAGAGAGAGAGAGACCCTGATATAGTGAGATTCACGACCTCATTATTATTGCTTGTGTGTTGTGTATCGGTATTATTATGGAGGGGTATTGGGGGTAGAGCAATTATTGTGTATTGTGAAGGGGGGAGTAGGGAATGTGTGGGTATTGGAGGGGGGGAGGGTTGTGTGGAATTCTAATTGTGTGTGTGAGAGACAAGGGGGTTATGAGTGTGAGGAGGGGGGATTGAGTGAGAGTGGGGTCATGGAGTGATAGCAGATGGGGGGTGGAAGGTGTGGAGAGCGGGTGTGAGAGGGGAAGGTAGGGGAGTGAGTGAGAAAGAGAGGGGGGGGGGAAAGAGGGAGAGACAGGTGAGGGAGGAAAACAAGGTGATGTGAAAGAAGGGGGTGGGAGCAGTGGAGACTAGTCCTGGCCCCGGAAAGCTGTTGGCAGCCCAGCAGACACCTGGATGGAATACACCCCACATGTACTTTTGAAGTGAGTGCCCTGTCTCTGAACATGTGTGTGTGTGTGTATACATACCTATACACACAGACAGAGACAGACACAATTGATCACAGCGTGCCACTTTGTGTATCACATTGCATGTGACCTTCTCCTTGCAGGAACTTACCTGAGTGTTAGGAACATCTGTTGATGCAATCTTACATTTTTAGTGCTCTTATTCAATTAACGGAGCTCTAAACATGTCAACGTAACAAATAATAAAGTTGTATCAATATTAAATGATATAGGCTGGGATTCCCGTAAGTCAGGAGACATTTTGAAAGGGTTCTGTTAATGCTACAAAGGCTGAAAACCACTGATCTTAGGTTCCAAGTGATTTCTATAGATGGAAGACTACTACACGTTATTTTCATGGAATAAACTAGAAGGTATTATGCTGCAATGCAAACCAGAAGTAGAGAGACTATGGCAGTGATCCTAAGCCGAAAACCCAGGGAGCCAATAGCACCACATTTAGGGTCTGCCAATGACACTGAAGCCTTCTATTGGCTGCCAGCGAGAGTATGACTCCAGTTGCCATATTGTTCCTCCTGGGGAGGTATTCTTGTCTGGTGGATTAAACATTCTCGGAGACCAGAAGTCCCTATAACTGCAAGTTGAGCAGTTCAGCACTATCGGACGCCAACAACATGGGCTCATGGTTTAAAACATGGAATACTGCGTAATCCAATCATTTATATGTATACTATAAGGGAACAAAATAATAAAATGCGGATAATTATAATTATAGTGAGAGTACAAGAAACATCTACATTTATCTCTTTCGGGTGCAGAATGTGCAATCACAAAGTACCAAAGATATTTTGGCCCATATTTACTTAGCAGTCTTCTGCCATAAAACATTTTACAGACCATTGACTTAAACGGCTAATGGCACAAGACTACTTCATGAATATGGCCCTGTATCCAGGCTACTGCAAACCCGAAGGTACTGTAGGAACACAAGAGGTTCCTATAAAGGGCTGACGTGAGCAGATACCTTTGAGAACTTCATTAAGAAGTGCGCCTGCTCTGGTGACGGTCTCAGAATGTCACAAGGGCATTGTCAAGGTTAAATACACTTTTGAATCATCTGGAATACACAGAAAACGTTTTGTATATAATATAACATGACACCTACACCAACATAAAATGTAGGTCAGCTAAACCATTACCGACCGGCCTGTTTTAATTATGTAATGTTGTCGTGGAAAATAAAGGATTGTTAGTTACATCCATAGAATTTAGGCAGACCTAATGAATGGAGCCTCTTCTTCACCAGCTGTAAAGGTTCCTTAATAGTTCATGTTTGAGAGGTTTTCAAATGAACAGAGTATACAATACATACCGTTTTTAAAAGGGACTACATAGGGGTCCTACTTCAGGCTTAGTCCCCTGTGGTGATGGCGGCGCATGCGCCGCACACCAGACACTAACTTCAATCGGGCCGGCCCCAGTGTGTTCTCGCGTGTTGACTCACGGAGTGCGATGGCGCGTCAGCCAGCAGGGGAGACAAGAAATGTGTCTTCCCGTGTGGCGACGCAGTCACGTGGCGGCGCGCAGCCAATGGCAGGGCAGATATGCCACGTCAGGCCCCCCCCCCTACAGACCGCCAATCGCGGCTGTGGTCACTGCATCACGCCGCCAGGAACGCGTGCAGCTGGGAGGACAGGGGCCGTAGCCTAACTCGGCAAAATACGCGGTGAAGTTGCAGAAATCAGCAGCGTTACAGAAGTTTATAGACTATCAAATTGAATTTTTTTTTTGCAGAATCCCTTCAAAACCAGGAAAACCCAAGAGAAATTCACAATAAAATATGTGATCAGGATGAATGCCGGAAATGAAGTCAAAGTGTACGACTGATTAGTATTTTAAGATATGCAGCTTAATAAGAGTGCAGCTTTAAAGACTGATCTGAAGAGCTTTCCATGAATTTGGGTTGTGAAAATCAACCTTTCATCCGGTAGAAGTGGTCTCACCAACTTGGAAATGTATCCAAAGTCACCAAGTGGGAATGCGCCCGTAAGACATTCATTTATTACATGCAGATCATTTCCAAATGGCGATATAGCGATTAGAAACATTTATTCTGTTCCTAACAAAAGCTGAATACCCCCCTCCCCCCAAAAAACCTTGACATGCAAGAGGGTTAGAGGGCAAGGAACACACTGCACAAGGGGTGAATGTTCGCGGATCTTAAATCAGAAATACTCTTTTGGATGGTGCTACGTTCACAGATTTCTCATGCTTTTCGCTCGATAGAAGAGGGTGTATTACCAGGGGTGGGCAACTCCAGCGCTCAAGGACCACCAACAGGTCAGGTTTTCAGGCTATCCCTGCTTCAGCACAGGTGGCTCAATCAGTGGCTCACTCGAAGGCCAAGTTGGCCACCGCTGGTGTCTATACCCTGGATACAGTTCTATCCCATACTAAAAAGGCACACAACACACTGCAGGGACGGCTGGAAGCTTCCTCGCTCCCGTTCTATTATCTCGGGCTGATTACTAAACTCAAAATCGTGTTACCGACAGAGGTAAAATAGTTCGGAAACAATTACGTCTTGTACTTTACTATTTAACAGCACTTCTCAATCTTGTGTGGTGACACGCTTAGTTATTGAAAAAAAAAACCCCACAGTTGACACCCTAAGGCCACGTCCATAGTCAGCGCGACGCTAACAGAAAGCCGCCCCTCTCTGAGGCAGGCCAAAGAGCGCGAGACCGCCCGTGCGATTTCCGAAAAGACCAAAAAAAAATAAATGTAGGTTTTGTCGCACGACGGCCGGCTCACGTGAGCGGTTCAGCCAATGAGGGCGAACCGTTCACGTGACATCACGGGCACGCCTCCCCGTCGCGTCTCCTCCTCCACATCCCACGGGCCGCGGATCGCCCCTGCAGCAGGCGCGGCTGCACAATGGCCGTGGCCTAGCTCCTTTGCTGCTGCGGTTTCCCGTGCGCAAAATCATCGTTTGACAGAGGTTGCCCTTTGACGGTAAGTTGACATGCAGCGTTTCGGTGAGATATCTGGCTCCGGACACGTCACGGCGTAACCGCAACCTGGTTGCGAATCGGTGGTAAAACCGATATTTTACTGTTAAGGAGACAAACATTACTGCTTAAAATCACTTTCAGATTTCCCATACAGCGTTCATCATACACGGACAATTCCATGAGTCAATGAGAAAACATTTAGGATTCCTCTGTGCAAAAAAAAACCCCCACACCACCATTTCTAAGCTTCCTCCATTTTGAGCTATTAGGACATTCTTTCATGTTTACTCAACTTCCCATTTCAACATAACGTGACCTGTTGCACCAGTCTAACAGCAGCGCAGGGTGCCTCTAACTAGCCTGTCCGTGCTGATCTCCTCACAGCCGTGTTAGCCGCGGCACGTGTGTAAAGTGACACTGATGTGTTTCATTGATTATAAAGAGGTGTTTGGTGCTTGTTTTGTTAACATGAGACATGACAAGGTCTTTCAGGACACTGTAGGTGTCCGAGGTGCAAGTAGTCTCAGGTTAAAATTGACAGATATTTATTTAGTCCACTTTCTTTAGAGGTGCATTATTGTACAGAGCAGGGCTGTCAAACTCGCGGCCCACACGGTGTCACCATTTGGCCTGTGCCCACTGAGCCGACAGGGGGAGAGCAGGAGGGAGAGAGAGAAGGGATGGGGAGAGCGGGCGGCGGGATGGGAGAGCGAGCGAGCGAGCGGCGGGATGGGGAGAGGGGGAGAGGGGCAGAGGGAGCGAGCGGCGGGACGGGGAGAGCGAGCGGCGGGACGGGGAGAGCGAGCGGCGGGACGGGGAGAGCGAGCGGCGGGACGGGGAGAGCGAGCGGCGGGACGGGGAAAGCGAGCGGCGGGACGGGGAGAGCGAGCGAGCGGCGGGACGGGGAGAGCGAGCGAGCGGCGGGACGGGGAGAGCGAGCGAGCGGCGGGACGGGGAGAGCGAGCGAGCGGCGGGACGGGGAGAGCGAGCGAGCGGCGGGACGGGGAGAGCGAGCGAGCGGCGGGACGGGGAGAGCGAGCGAGCGGCGGGACGGGGAGAGCGAGCGAGCGGCGGGACGGGGAGAGCGAGCGAGCGGCGGGACGGGGAGAGCGAGCGAGCGGCGGGACGGGGAGAGCGAGCGAGCGGCGGGACGGGGAGAGCGAGCGAGCGGCGGGACGGGGAGAGCGAGCGAGCGGCGGGACGGGGAGAGCGAGCGAGCGGCGGGACGGGGAGAGCGAGCGAGCGGCGGGACGGGGAGAGCGAGCGAGCGGCGGGACGGGGAGAGCGAGCGAGCGGCGGGACGGGGAGAGCGAGCGAGCGGCGGGACGGGGAGAGCGAGCGGCGGGACGGGGAGAGCGAGCGGCGGGACGGGGAGAGCGAGCGGCGGGACGGGGAGAGCGAGCGGCGGGACGGGGAGAGCGAGCGGCGGGACGGGGAGAGCGAGCGGCGGGACGGGGAGAGCGAGCGGCGGGACGGGGAGAGCGAGCGGCGGGACGGGGAGAGCGAGCGGCGGGACGGTGAGAGCGAGCGGCGGGACGGTGAGAGCGAGCGAGCGGCGGGACGGTGAGAGCGAGCGAGCGGCGGGACGGTGAGAGCGAGCGAGCGGCGGGACGGTGAGAGCGAGCGAGCGGCGGGACGGTGAGAGCGAGCGAGCGGCGGGACGGTGAGAGCGAGCGAGCGGCGGGACGGTGAGAGCGAGCGAGCGGCGGGACGGGGAGAGCGAGCGGCGGGACGGGGAGAGCGAGCGGCGGGACGGGGAGAGCGAGCGGCGGGACGGGGAGAGCGAGCGGCGGGACGGGGAGCGCGAGCGGCGGGACGGGGAGAGCGAGCGGCGGGACGGGGAGAGCGAGCGGCGGGACGGGGAGAGCGAGCGGCGGGACGGGGAGAGCGAGCGAGCGGCGGGACGGGGAGAGCGAGCGAGCGGCGGGACGGGGAGAGCGAGCGGCGGGACGGGGAGAGCGAGCGGCGGGACGGGGAGAGCGAGCGGCGGGACGGGGAGAGCGAGCGGCGGGACGGGGAGAGTGAGCGGCGGGACGGGGAGAGCGAGCGAGCGGCGGGACGGGGAGAGCGAGCGAGCGGCGGGACGGGGAGAGCGAGCGAGCGGCGGGACGGGGAGAGCGAGCGGCGGGACGGGGAGAGCGAGCGGCGGGACGGGGAGAGCGAGCGAGCGGCGGGACGGGGAGAGCGAGCGAGCGGCGGGACGGGGAGAGCGAGCGAGCGGCGGGACGGGGAGAGCGAGCGGCGGGACGGGGAGAGCGAGCGAGCGGCGGGACGGGGAGAGCGAGCGAGCGGCGGGACGGGGAGAGCGAGCGAGCGGCGGGACGGGGAGAGCGAGCGAGCGGCGGGACGGGAGAGAGAGCGACGGGATGGGAGAGAGCGACGGGATGGGAGAGAGAGCGACGGGATGGGAGAGCGAGAGAGAGCGAAGGGATGGGAGAGCGAGAGAGAGAGCGAAGGGATGGGAGAGCGAGAGAGAGAGCGAAGGGATGGGAGAGCGAGAGAGAGCGAAGGGATGGGAGAGCGAGAGAGAGCGAAGGGATGGGAGAGCGAGAGAGAGCGAAGGGATGGGAGAGCGAGAGAGAGCGATGGGAGAGCGAGAGAGAGCGAAGGGATGGGAGAGCGAGAGAGAGCGAAGGGACGGGAGAGCGAGAGAGAGCGAAGGGACGGGAGAGCGAGAGAGAGCGAAGGGACGGGAGAGCGAGAGAGAGCGAAGGGACGGGAGAGCGAGAGAGAGCGAAGGGACGGGAGAGCGAGAGAGAGCGAAGGGATGGGAGAGCGAGAGAGAGCGAAGGGATGGGAGAGCGAGAGAGAGCGAAGGGATGGGAGAGCGAAGGGATGGGAGAGCGAAGGGATGGGAGAGCGAGAGAGAGCGAAGGGATGGGAGAGCGAGAGAGAAGGGATGGGGGAGAGAGAAGGGGATGAGATTGAGAGAGAGAAGGGGATGGGAAGACAAGGAGAGGAGGAAAGAGACGGGGGGAGAAAGAGAGGGGGATGGGGAGAGAGGGGGGGATGGGGAGACGGGAATGGGGGAGATAAAGGATGGATGAGAGAGAAGGGATGAGGGCAGAGAGTGAGATAGAGGTGGGATGGGGAGAGGGAGAGAGATACCAGCACGTGTATGTATTGTTAAGTAAAACGCAAGAGAATGTGAACGCGTAGGTTATAGTGACTGTTTCTAAAAAAAAATGTTAAAAATCTGGTGTGGCCCGAGTCTTCCAGTCCGACATAAGAATCGGCCCCAAGCTATTCTGAGTTTGAGGGGCCTACTCTAAAGACTCCCGTAAACCCGAAAATTAGAGCAGAAATAAGTATCGCTTGATTTTTGTAAAAAAATAATAATAATCTTTAGGGACTGGACGGACAAAGATAACTATTGGATTTCTTCCTGCCAAAGAGCCAATAAGTAAGCAGGCATTTTTTAAAGTACCGGGATCCTCCCAGTACAGTACAGAACAGCGGACGTTCTGCAAGCGGACGCGCTGGTTCGAATTCTCCCGGAAATGGTGGCAGCTTTCCGGATATTCCAGGCGTAATAGAACTGCACTGAATAGGACCGTGCATCGCCGATATTTACAGCTCCTCCAACTAGAACACTAGGACAGGAACATGAAAAATCCTCAACCCAGCTGCCCAAGAGAAAACCTTGCAAGTTTCCTGTGCTTGTTAAAGGACAAAAGTAACGCAAAAAAAACCCCCATTTCGAGCAGTGTGATGGTCTGCATATTTTTGGCCTATTTTACGCTCTAAAGAGGTGGGATTTTTGAACGAGACAGAGATATTGTGAATATTATAGATATATTGTTATATAGTTTTAGTGTAGGACCTGCATTATTGGTTATACCTTGACGTTTGGTATGCAGGCTGACGACGCTTTGGCCAAAGGGTTTAACTAAATAACCAAGTAATTACTATTATTATTGAAGTATTTCAACTTTGTACTTATTACCATATATGTTTTGTCAATTTGATGTAGCATTGGGCACCCCCCGTCTTTTGTCTTATATTGTTAATTTCGACAGGAGTCAAATTAAACTCAGTTGTTGCATAGTCCTGTTTTTAATGCTTTTAGTGGTAATCCTGCAGTCTTAGTCAGCACGAAACTAGAAGAAATCCATCCTATGCCAAATGTAGACATGATTCGTAATTCATTTTTGCATCAATGACTTCTGGGGACATATCATTTAATCCTGCATAAATTGATTAAAATAGGTACAAAACTCAATTTCCAAGATTTGCACCGGTTTTAATAATCGAGTTACAAGTAAGGGGGATCTTCTTTATTAAAACCAAAGCTTACCTTTTGCTGTCTGAGGTCATCGGTAACCCGTGATAAAACATGGCAGCCAGTTGCTGTCCAAGATCTACAGTAGGACGATACGCGGAATGCGTGGGCTATTCTCAATAGCTGATGCATTCCACGGCCGTTGGAATAGAAAGTATTCCAGTGGCAATCATTTTAAAGAATCAGCAATTATTAAAAAAAAAAAAAAACAAAAAAAAATAGTGGCTAACCTTACTTTAAGATAATTTAAAGAAAGGAGACCACCCTGGGACTCAAAGTGATCTTCATCTTTTGGAAGAAAGCAGAGAAACTTATCCTAGAATAAAAATAAAAAAAAAATGTTAAAATCCCAAACAGAGATAAAATAGACATATTGAAATGTTTACTTTTAAATGAAAATTAAGTGTTTTTTTTCCCCCTGGACAAAGCTTGGCTCAAGTGGGGAGTATGGTAAGAATAACTGGCCATCAGCCCCCATAAAGCGAGAGAGAAGGGGGGGGACTGAGAGACGGGGGTGGGGTGGGGAAGAGGGGTGAGACCAAGAGAGAAAGGGGAGGGGAGAAGAGAACAGAGCAAGAGATGGGGAGGAGGGACAGAGATAGGGATGGGGGGTGGACAGAGAGAGGGGGAGAGAGAGGGGCATGGGGGACCGAAAGAGAGAGGCGGGAGGGGATCCAAGAAAGAGAGGAGAAAGGAGGGCCGAGAGAGGAGGGGGCTGAGAGAAATGGGCCAACCAAACTAAAACATCAATTAAAAAATAAATAAGGTCAGAAAGGTCAGTAAGGAATGGCACTTTAGGTGGGTAACTAATAACTAATGTTAGATCTCACTATTCATTAAAGTAGTTTTCTCCTATGCTGCACTCCTATTCGGGGTCAAAACTTAATTTTTACATCTGTATTTATTCTCTTAAAACAGCAGTACAAGCAGCTGTTTGTTTTAATTTAATCCCCCCCCCCCCTTAAATATGTGCATCAATACAATCCACATAATGATAAGTAATTAGCTAAGTTGACGATTGATCCGTTCTCCTGTGATCAAACGACGAAGATTTGGCTCAGGGGTCCACAAAATGGCTGTCAGTGCAGCTGAAGAGGACCAAAGATGCAAAGTTCTGTGGGGAAGATCATGTGACCAGGCAGTCACTAGATACAATTGGTGCACTGCTAGAGAGAGCGGGCAGGGCTCAAAGTGGGATGTGCCAGAGCCTGTTTCAGACGAGGAAGGGGGTGTGACTTTGTAAATGGTTGCTATAGAAACAGAAAATTGTTACATTAGAATACATTAAAAATTAATTCAGAGTGGTTTCTAAAAAAAAATGCTACAAGTATTTTCTAATACAGTAGTACCGAATTGATTTATTTGAAAATAATACACATGTAGGATATTGCTTGAACTGCAGCTTATAGTTCTTCTTGAACAAAAAAATAAATCAGGAACCCAAATATTGAATAGAGGAGATTTCCATTTGAGTTGCTCATACCTGAATACAGTATCTTCACAGAATACATGTATATTGTGTCTTTTTAATAGTGACCAAAACTATTCACCACTAAAGTTTTTACCAAATTAAAATGAACTCTACATTCAGAAAATTTTACATAAATATACAACTATTTTACGTCATTCACATGAATTCCACAATCAATGTAGGTTCCCTGAGCATCTGTGTCCTTTTCTTCTAAAGAAAAAAGCTTCTATTGAGATCATCAACCATAATAAGGCTGAGTCCCCGCTAGCGCTGAGCGGGCGGCGCTGAGCAGGCGGCGCTTGCAGCGGTCACTTCCATATATAGATATATGTAAGTCCCCGCTCAAACGGTTCTCGTGCGCTTAGGTAAACAAAAAAACAATACTTACCCGCGCGCTCAACTACCAGCAATGCCCGCCCCCTCCCCCGCGCGTACAAGCAGGACACCCGGCGCTCATGCTTGGAGCGCTCTCCAAGCATGAGCGCGCTCAGCGCCAGCGGGGACTCAGCCTAACAGACACTGCCAGCCGACCCCTGGATCCACCTACTGCAGCCATAGTTGTACCTGCTGCGAGAACTTTAAAAAAACAAAAAAAACACAATTACGGATTTGTCTTTTGCAGAATTCCCAATCCGTTTTGAATTTCCAGCGCCTCTGTTGGGAGCCTGCTCCATTCAGCTCGCCAGACCACCTGTGCAGATTCAGAACTCTCCTTTACAAGTCATTGTGAAGAATGTCTGCCACCAGCTTGTCTGTACTGCTACATTTTACAGAAACCTCACGGGGCTCCTTCCGTGGAAGCAGCTCGTGAAAACCCAGTGTCACCCAATTACGCAATAGTAGAATTAAAATGAGCCAAGTCCACAGAACGTTGTAGATCCACATCAAGCCTGGTAAATGTTTGTAAATGCAGAGTTATGGACCTGTCACACCACCCTGCTAGTTTATGTACCATCATTAAATCCGAAAAAGCATGTCATATTATATTATCACTTCATATTAGGGAACGCACACTGCAGAGAGCAGACTGTAGGCCCGGCCTCCGTTCCTTACTCATCTTATTTAAAAGGAATATTTGGTGTTTTTCTGTAAATATTCTATTGATCTCAAGGGTATAAAGAGGATGTTCTGACACGAAAAACAAAATGACCTCAATAAACACAGCACAGCAACATGTTTTGTAGTGAGAAATTCTCAGAAATATGCTGCTCGGAAAGGGCACGCCATTAGATCGCAGAAGGCATGGTGTTAGTAGTGTAGGAGCCTGCTGAAAGGGCCTACCGTGACGTGTTCTGGCCAACAGATTTAATTAAATGACCCATACTTATAAATAGAAAAAAACATATAGAAATGAAGTAAATAATTTGTCATATTGGATGTGTGTTTGGGCTTCTTTGTTTATGTTTGTGTATTTTAGGTCACTGTCCCAATAGCACAATTAAAAATATACAATACTGTGTGTCTGTGCTTTCAGCTTGTTACATGTGTGTGTGTATATACGCGTGTGTATGCGTGTGTATATATCTATGTGTGTGTGTATGTGTATGTGTGTATGTGTGTGTATGTGTGTGTGTGTATATGTGTGTGTATGTGTATGTGTGTGTATGTGTGTATATATGTGTGTATATATATATATGTGTGTGTATATGTATGTGTATGTGTGTGTGTATGTGTGTGTGTGTGTGTGTGTGTGTGTGTGTGTGTGTGTGTATATATGTGCGTGTGTATATAATGTGTGTGTGTGTGTGTGTCTGCATATCTGTGTGTGAGTGTGTGCATCTGTATGTGTGCGTGTGTATATCTGTACGTGTGTGTGTATACATACACACACGTTTTTGCATGTGTGTGTACGTGTATACGTACGCATATATGTCCTATATTTTATAATCTTTTATTGCCAAGGCACTTAGACCTTTTTAGGGTTGATCTTACTTTTTATTGCAATCCTTTGTGTGTGTGTGGGTGTGTATTTGTGGTGTATATATGAGGGTGTGAGACAAATTTCCCTAGCGAATTCCAATCTGGCTTTCGCCCCAAACACTCTACGGTAACTACCCTCCTAAAAGTTTGCAATGAGATCCAGTGTGGAATGGAACTTGGACAACTCACTGGTGCTATATTGCTAGATTTTGCAAAGGCTTTTGATACTGTTGATCAAGTTATCTTGCTAAACAAACTCCAGTGCTCTGAAATAGGGAAGCATGCTTTAAACTGGTTTAATTCCTACCTATCAGGTAAATTCCAACATGTATCTATCTCGGGCTCTAACTCCAACCCCTTGGATATCACCTGTGGTGTCCCGCAAGGCTCTGTTCTGGGTCCCCTACTCTTCTCAGTGTTCATCAATGATATTCCTACAGCTTGTAAGGGAGCTTCAAAACACATGTATGCAGATGACACAATCTTATATGCACACAGCCCTAGCCTCTCCGACCTTGAACACATACTTCAATCTAACTTCTTGATATTTGAAAATTGGATTTCCAAAAACAAACTGTTTTTAAACACTGACAAGACTAACAATGGTATTTGGGACCAAGGCTAAATTTCTTAAGCTACCAATAACTGAGCTCCAGATCAGAACCAACTGTAACACCAGCCTAACTCCCATTTAACATTTGGGTTGGACATTGATACCCTGACATCCAAAACCTATTTCAAACTAGGTGCACATTACATGAACAAATCCTCCCTAAATCTGCTGGTCAAAAAGCGCATAGCACAGCAGATGTTGATGCTAATTATCGACTATGGGGACATGGTATATGGCGACAGCACCCCAAACCCACCTTAGCAAACTTCAGACCCTCTACAATTCAATGCATTGCTTTGTCCTCCAATGCAACTACAACACACATCACTGTGAAATGCTCAAAGGACTAGATTGGTCATCACTTGAGTCTAGGCGCAAAGTTCATCTTTCCGGTCTTGCCTTCAAATACTTTCTGGGCAAGCTACCCGCCTAGCTGAACAAGCTCCTCACCCCTACCCCATGCAGCACTTATCTGAGATCTGACTCCAAAAGAGTGTCCATGGTCCCAAGGTTCAACAAAGTATCCGGCCGCTCCTCCTTCTCTTACCGTGCAACCCAACACTGGAACAATCTACCCTCGACTCTCAAAGCCGCCACCAGTCTAGGTTCTTTCAAAACGAAAGCAGTCTCACATTTTAACCTGGTCTGTAACGGTTACATACGCCTATAACATATATTATCTGTAACTGCGCATGCAATGTCTTGTATATAATGTATAACCCTGTTCATTTAATGTAACTATGTATTTGTAACCATATATTTGTCATCACAACTATGCCCAGGCCATACTTGAAAACGAGAGGCAACTCTCAATATATTACATTTTATAAATAAATAAGTGTGCGTGTGTGTATATGTATGGGTGTGTATGAGTGTGTAGATGTATATTTGCGTATATGTGCGTGTATATACTGTAGTAAAACATAAACACAATAGTGTATACGTAATTGGGGTTTCTCGGATTCCTAATGAAAAATAAAATCTATTATCGCTAAAGAATGCATATTCATTACACAGGCTCTATCATATGAAACAATATGCAGGTAAGAACTCCAAGAGGAACATGGCAGCGTGGTCGATAAATCCAGTCGTAGGGAACACTGAATCAGGAGGCGGAACGGGTCTACAAAAGATAGAGAGAGATAGCGAGATAGATGTGAAGCAGCACTGAAAGAACTGGAAGATTAACTTGAAAAGAATACATGGGATATTGTTGGCTTTAGTGAAGTTAGAAGAAAAGATGATGGCCTCATTGAGCTCAAAAACTAACACCTATTCTATTAGAGGGGTACAGAAAATTGAAGAGTCAGTGGAGTAGGCTTCACCGTTAACAAGAGATGGAGAAACAACATAGTGGAGTATGAAAGCTCATCGGAAAGAGCAGCAAAAATTTTCAGTTGATAAAGAGGAACAGGCATCAAATAATCCAACGGTCTGCTCCAACATCTGGTCACACAGACCATGAAGGAGGAGACTTCTACCATGAAATTAACCAACAAAAGAAATTGTCACTTCAAGATCGTTATGGGAGATTTCAATGCAAAGATTGGTGCCCAGCAGAAAGACTTAGGCTAAGGCCCCGGTCTCTCCGCTGTAACGCGCGCCCGCGCTTTTGGCGGCGCGTTCAGCCGATTCCCCGGTCTGCAGCTCACTGCAGGAGGAGAGACCGGGGGGGGGGGCGTGGTGGAGGAGTGACGGGGGCGCGGCCATGACGTCACCCGGCAGGTTTGCCCTCATTGGCTGAACCGCCGGGGGGCGTGTCTAATCGCTCGACGCGAGCGCTGCGGCCCCCCCTCGCAGCGGGCCCGGCGCCAATGCGGGGAGGGCTCCCGTGCGCGCAGTGTCCGCCACAGCGGACGCTGTAGTAGGCAGCGGGGGCAAGCCCTAAGCATTAGTTGGTAACTATGATTACAGTAACAGGAATGACCGTGGGGAAAAATTAATAGAATTGTCAAAATGTGGAAACTTCTACATCATGAACTCATTCTTCAAGAAGAATCCAAATAGAAAATGGATATGGAATGGTCCCAATGGAGTCAAGAATGAAATTAACTATATCCTAACTCAGGGGTGCGCAAACTATTCACGCTGCGCCCCCCCTGCCTGATTCCCCGGTGCTCGCACCCCCCTCCCCCCATACGTTGCTTTCCAGCGTGAGAGGGGTCATGTGACGTCACGCCATGACCCTGCAGCGTCATTTGACCCCGTGTTGCCATGGCGACGGGTCATGTGACATCACGTCACATGGTCCTGCGGCATCATTTGACACTGCTTTGCCATAGCGGCGCATCACACAGTCGGCTGAATCAAGGTAAGTGGAGTGTTGCACAGGCCTCACGCGATCTCCCGGCATGAACTGCCTTGGGAAAGAGCACGGGGCCTCTACAAAAGTCCATGCCCCCCAGTTTGCGCACCGCTGTCCTAACAAGAAACACATGATTGAAGACCGCACAATTTTAATACAAGGAGTGATCACCGATTGGTTCACTGCAGATGAAATCTGAAGAAAAATGATTAAAAAGACAAAATCAACATCAATAACCTCAAGAATAACAGCAGAGAATTTTAACAAGAACTGAAAAAAAAAATCGATTCAGCTTGTGCACGTTAACAAACAATTATGAAGATTGTAGTTGAAAGCACAAAAGAAACTGGAGGAATTGCTAACAAAAAAACAGGATAAGAAAATATCTGACGAGACAAAACAATTAATGAAGATGCAAGAACAAGAATTTTATGTGCAGAGCTGTGTAAGACAATCCGCAGACGTAGAACTGACGTAGAACTGAAGATGTAAGAAAATGTGACTGATCTGGTGAAGAAGACTATTGAAGATAACAAAAGCTTAAAGAAGACAAAGCTGCGATATAGGGTTGGTAAGAAGCAAATCATTGCACACAAAGACCATGGGTCAACAATAAAAGACTGTGCACTTATCATAAAGAGAGTAGAGGACTTCTACATGAAATTGTACGAGAACACAGATAACACAGGGCATAATCCAGGAAAGGACAAGTGAGAAGAAACCACCAATGATGTACCATGCGTCCTCCTAGAAGTAGCAGCAAAAGCAACAAAATCCACGAAGAATGGGAAGGCTCCCGGGGAAGATGGAAATGCAACTGAAATCTTGAAAGACCTGGGGAAGTAGAAAAGTAGAAAAAAATCCTTGCAAAACTCTTTACTGTACATGCAGCTTGAAGAACAGGAAAATTCCAGAGCAATGGACCAATGCCATACAGTAGTTATCCTCATCCACAAGAAAGGAGACAAGGAAGACCTCAAGAACTACAAACCAATCAGTCTACTTCCAATCACTTACAAGATTTTTTACAAAGACACTCACTAATCGGAAACAACAAACCTTGGACGTTCCCCAGACTTGAGAACAAACGGGATTTTGCAGTTGATACGACACAATGGATCACATCCTAGTCGTATAAGAAGTGATTTCCCAAAGTAATGAATACGATCTACCACCCAGTTTAGGATTCGTGGATTATGAAAAATGATTTGATTTTGTCTACACCTCAGTGGTCCCAGATACCTTACGACAAAATTTTTAAGAAGCGTACATTGACATTATAAAGAACATTTACAAGAATACCACATCAACCATTAGATTACATGAAGATACCATAAAAATAGGAATCAGCAAGGGAGTGCGGCAGGGAGACACCAAGTCACCAAAGCCTTTCACTGTAACACTTGAAGAATTGTTCAAGACAGGCAAAAAAAGGAATCAAAATCAACTGTAAATATTTGAATCACCTATGATTTTCAGATGACCTTGTTATTTGTGCCACAAGTCCAGAAGACCCCCAGCAACAAATTGGAGAACTCGCAGAAGCAAGTAAGAAAGTGGCCCTCCATATGAATCTCAGCAAGACCAAAGTGATGTTCAGCAAATGTGTCAAGTCTGTAAAGATAGGAATACATGGAATAGAACTAGAAGTCAAAGACTATGTCTACCTTGGCCGGCAAATAAAATAGATGGGAACCTTTTGAATAAAATCAATAGATTGGATGGAGCACATTTGGAAGAAACAAGACAATATTTAAAGGGAAGGAGAAAGTTTTCGACCAGTGTGTTCTGCCCGTGCTCACTTATGAAACTTGGACCCTAAATGCGAAGATGGTTCAGAAGCTTCAGACGACACAAGGAAGTATTGAGAGATGTACAAAAGTCATCACAAGGGTGAAGAAATTAAAATGGCAGTGAGCCTGACCTATCGCAAGAAGAAATGACCCTCGTTGGACAAAGATGTTACTCAACTGGTTTCCAAGAGAGGGCAAAATATCAAGACGACAACCTAAAGTAAGATGGGAGGTATTTGTTGGAGCAATGGAGATAAGAGAGGCGTGCAACCACAGTACCTGGAAAATCAATGGCCAGGCCGTCATCCAGCAGTGGATCAACAAGGGCTGAAGGTGATGATGATGATATACATACAAGGCTGGAAAAATATATCACTAACAATCACCAATCCAGGTAAAAAGTAACTCATTCCCCCTCCTTTATACCCACAGATGCCCCCCATCATACTCACATAAAATCCCAAGCCTCATATCTGGTCCGCGCCTGAAGGGAAAGATGCAGCCGCCTTTTCATTCGACTGCGCGGCTTAAAGTGGCGATTTATTTATTTATTTAACATTGCATTGAAGCGGGGGGTCTCCGGAGCTGAACCCCGTACATTTCAGTTCTGGGGACCCCCTGCTTTGCAGAGATACTTACCCCCGTAGGGGGTGCCAGTAGCTGCTCTTCTCAGCTACCAGGGATCACGCAATGGCTGTTTTTTCAACGCTCCCGCACCCGGTGGGCCAATAGGAAGCTGTGACGTCATTGGTGCAGCTTCTTATTGGCCTATATGACATGGCAGCGTTAAAAAGCAGAAGGATATTGGCACCCCCTACGGAGGTAAGTATCTCTAGAACCGTGTTTCCCAACTCCAGTCCTCAGGGAACCCCAACAGGTCAGGTCTTAAGGATATCCCTGCTCCAGCACAGGTGGCTCAATCGAAATGACTGAGCCGCTGATTGACCCACCTGTGCTGGAGCAGGGATATCCTAAGACCTGACCTGTTGGGGTTCCCTGAGGACTGGAGTTGGGAAACACTGCTCTAGAAGCAGGGGTTTCCCCAACCTGAAATGCTCTACAATGCCTTGCACGTAAAGAAGACAACCCGCTCGGGCAGACGCAAGGCATTGCAATTCATAAGTATTGAGGCCCTCGCGTTGAGTGACAGGCATGCTGACTTTACACTGCCTTCAGTTCCTTGAAGACGAAGAGGAGGCTGCATCCCACCCGTCTGCTCTGATTTCTTACTCGTGCCAGAGTAAAATCATTACCTTAATTCAAGCAAAAACTGTTTTTTTTTCTTATGATTGAGAACCGCCTTGAAAATAGGGCGACATTCACTGGGGAAAGTTCCTGTGCAAAAAAAGGGGGCGCTGGTAGTGACATCCAGTCATTGCTGGGGATGCCCTGAGTCAGAAGAATGCCAGGCATTCACTGGCACGCTGATAATAATGCTGAGCGGGGCTATTTTCAAGCTCCATTTATCTGCAAGTTTTCCACTAAATTTCCCTTGAGCCCTGGCGTTCCTGGGTTATAAGGAATCAGTGGTTCTGCTCTGTGGGTACCCAATGTTCAGAGCAATTTAAAAACAAAACACAGCAAATGCTAACCCAAAAGAGGACTTATCTAACGGAGGGATGCGCAAACTTTTCAGTCTGCGCCCCCCGGCCTGCTCTCCCCCGTCTTCTGACGTCACGATATCAGGCGACGTCTGTGTCCTCGCTGCGTCATTTGACGCCACATCGGGAGAAGCCGCCAGAGACCAGGTAAGGGAACTTAGAGGCCTAATGCGCTCTCCCCAGCATTTAATTGAAATGTTTTGGGGAAGAGCGAGGGGCCTCTCTAAGTGCCGCTCCCCCTCCCGCCCCCCAGAAAATCTCACACCCCACACAGTTTGCGCACCTCTGATCTAACCCATCGCGGCAGCAGGCTAAATAACTTGTAATTATGGCGTGTTTTGCAGTCATGCGCCAGAGTAATTCATGTAGCCATGGTTGGGATGGGATCCTGGCGCCGTTTTGACATGTTCTTGTCTGCGTTGCAGCTTCCAACGGGAAAGAAGAGAGAGGAACAGTATATTACCAGTAGCGCCAAATAAAATGGAGTACGGCAATGTTAGCCCATAAAGGTAACGTGATTTGCAAAAAGCAGCAAACTCGTGTACTACCAAGGTGAAACGCCGGGACAGTTACCATGCAAACGAATGACATTTTCTCATATCCACACACTAATCCTACAAACGTTAAATCGCCAACCATTGAAACCAATTCAAAATAACCATTCCGCAAGTTACTCGCTTTCCCAACCAAATCAAACGTACTCCACACAATCGCAGCATAGGGAACCAAAGAAGGTTGACTTAATCTAGTTCAGTTAATCCAGTAGGTCATTTCATGTGTCTTTTAAATTGCACAATCCACCCACGCCTTTACTGTAATGTGAAACAGAGATATGTTAGGCTGTGGATTAGCTGCACTGTTGTACTTAGAATGGATCTATAAGCTTTCATACTGTATTACTGTCCCCGAACACAGAAAAATATGTATTTTTCCAACACTGGATACCATGCAGAATAGCGTAAGTGATGGTCGCATTGGTAAATTGGGTATATTAAATGGTATATTTTTACCATACAAAATAATTAAGTATAAACTGTATCATTTAGACAATGCAAGCCAGAAAAAGACAATTGACAATCACCAAAAATATGAAAATAGGCTTAAGTAGGGGTTCCCAACTCCAGTCCTCAAGGTCCACCAACAGGTCAGGTGTTCAGCACTGATGGCTCAGTGAGCAACGTGCTGAAGCAGGGATATCCTGAACACCTGACCTGTTGGGTGGGGGGGGGGGGGGGCGAGGGTCCTTGAGGACTGGAGTTTAGCACCCCTGGGCTAATGGAAATATAGTTCATATATATATCCTGGGAAGTGCACAGGCAGTGTCAGGGTTTAAGTCCATTCACATGGGCCAGGATGTGGGTACACTGCATGATTGTTGCCATAGTCAGGTGCAGGCTGGATGGCAGTTGGGAGCGTCATTCCTGAGGGGGATTGTTAGGGGGTCACATGTAGTATGGTGTGACTTCGGGACCTCCTCTAACACCTGCCCAGTTTGGGGCTGGGTCACAAACCCCTCCCAAGGTATATAAAAGAGGCTCCTAACCCAAATGTAGATGAGACGATTCCAGGACGTAGCCTGCTCCCCAGTGAGTGAGGCGGTATCTGCCTTACCCCATCAGGGGGTAAGGGGATGGTGACTAGCCTGAAGGGCCTCAAGCCCTTGGGGGGGCCTAGTCAGGGAATGACTGAGATGCAAGGGAAGATATTCTATGATGGGCAGTGTAAGAAGTACCACTCTTGCAAGAGAAGGAATCGGGTCCTGGCCCGCCAAATAAAAGGTGAACCGTTCCAAATCTCTGTGTCGTTACTGGAAAAGGGGTTTCCTGTAGGGAATACCATCTGCATCCGGCAGCTACCCTACAGGATGGGGGCGCTGCACCGATGAAGGACCGATATGTCCCATTGCTATTCCCACTACCACCACGGAGACTCAGGCTTCCCGGCCTACAGCAGGTGAGCTAACCAGCACCAGTAACCATACGTAACATGTAGATCTCCCATACGGGGGGTGGGAAGGGGGGGGACAGAGGGTGTTACATATATATATATTTTGTTTTTTTAAGCAAAATAAAAACCCTATTGAGATGATTGTAAAAAGCAGGAGAATCGGCCTTGGTGGTAAGCAAAGCCCTACAAAGTAACAGATTAGAGAAAAGGTAACAATCTCATGCTGAATATATAGTCAAATAACATTTCATGGCAATAAAAAAAATAACAATACAAATGAAGATCTCTTGTTTGAGCACTGGCAGCCCTTTTCTGCCTTGATGAGCTGCAGGGGGTTTGGTGATCGGGTATTTTTATGGAAAAGAATGAAATCCTAATATTTTGACATATGATCTTCTGACAACTGCGAAATATGTTAAGGGGATTTTTCCCCAATCTTTATATGATGGATATAACCCTTCGGGCGCCCTCTGAATGTAACGACAAGGGCATGGTGCCTGGCACTCCAGCTACGTCATATTAACCCAGCTCGTTTTTCTACAGGGGATTGCCTTCTGCGCAAAAACGCGAGCTGTCACTTGGTGGATCGGAAAGGAGGGTTTCACCCCTTCTGTTCCGTCACCAGAGATGGAGTGGTCACGTGACTGGTCACGTAATTGGTGAGTGCAGAACAGGGCCATGGCGTGCTCGTGTCGCTGCCTCTCCAGCACTCAAAGGAACCACTAAATATGGTTGGGCGCCACAAACTATTTTCATATGTCCAAAGTAACTTGGGAAAAGTCATTTATAAAGTCACAGGAGAACTAACCAGAGAGTTTATACAAAAGACAACCCCTCACATACAGCCCTGTAGACACACGCATACAACGGTAATATAGGACTTACACTGCGATAGTGCCGATCCCAACACAATCGCATGGAAACGCCCATTGACGTCAATGCGAGTTTCCGTGCCATAGCGCCCAATTGGCACTACCCAAGTTTAATGAAATACCCCGATTGAACACAATCTACTCCAGCATTTCCATGCCGAAAGAAAGAAAAAAATGCAATTGCTGTGGAAAACCATCGAGAGGTGTAAACTATTGAGTTTGGAATGGAGAGATGGGAAACCCATTTAGCCGAAGAGCAAAATGTAACGCGGATATTCTTTCAAATACTAATTTACGGGCAAAATTTGGTGCAGCTCATAAGTTATGCAGGGAGAAGAAAATCCTCCCCACTCTGCTGTACGCGGGATAATTATCTTCATTAACTCAGGCCACATTCATGGCATTGTATTCTGCTTTATGTAGAAAAGTGACCAGAGGTCAATAAAAGAAAAAGCAGCACAGCTGGCCCGCGTAGGAGTGGGAAGCCGAGAGGAAACGGGAGGCACACGCGTGCTGGCATTGAAAGCAAATGGGTCTGTTACCCATGCAGCGCTGAAAGGGCTGGGACGTCAAGTATGCAAGTGTAAAGATTATCCATCCAGAAGGTACAAGAGTAGAACTTGAAACCAGAACACACGGAACTTCAAAGATTTTTCTTTGCTGGGTATACTCGGCAACCTGCAGAGTTCTTAGGAGAAAAGCGCCACACACGCGGAGAATGGACATTTGCAACCGTGGGACAATTTGCCGGCTCACTCTGCTGTCTTCAACGTTGCCGAAATCACATTCATTCCTACCACGGATCTTCTAAGCGCTCACGATTAGGTTACCCAAACTGTAGCAGCCAAGTCTACCATCCGGCGTTGATCAGAGCTGTGCGTGCTTGTGATGAACGTCTGGATGTAGTTGAGCACTCCCAGGTTGGAGAGTAGACCTCAAGTGTCCCAAGGTTAAAAAAAAGGCAAGTGAGCTAATAATAAGACGTTTGGGTAGGACAGATATATTACCTGCAGTGAGACTTCCAGTCCATTTGCACGATGTACAAAGAGGCAAGTTCACAAAGACAGCAAGATTAAAATAGAAGTTAGAAGAGATACAGTGAGTGTAGTCAAACCAGCAGAGAGAGCAACGCTAGCGATGACCACCGGACAAGAGTGAACCATCTAATAAAATAAAGGAATGAGCTCTGCATACAGTATACGTGGCCCCATTTATTTTTCGAACTGTAGTACTTAAAGTAATATAAAGCACAATGCCCTTCTAACACCGACCAGAATAATGACCAAAATACAGACCGAAGAGACGGTCAAAGAATAATTCGGAGAGTTATTAAAGGATGCCTAATATGAAAACCCTCCGTGTGGGCTGGAGAGGTCACGGGGAGGTGGATTCTGCCGGCCTAACGATTTTTCTCTTTGTGGTATTTTAATCCCAACAACTATCGTAACATATAAACAGCAATTAAACACACTTCTAGTCATAATGACATACACAGTCTATTCATAATACCTATACAGGCAGTCCTCGTTTTACAACGCTTCGCTTTACAGCGAATGGCTTATCCAACGCTATGCAATGCATACCTATATTCATTTTTACAACGCCAAAACGGCTTATCCAACGCTCTTACGACACTTTGCAACGTTGTGTATGTGTATATACAACGTTGCAAAGCGCCGTAAGAGCGTATATATATAATATTATACTATATATTATATAATATATTATTTATTATGTTATATTATATATATAATACAGTATATACACTATATAATTTATGTGTGTGCTGCATATCTTATTGCCTGCATAAAATATTTGGTATATTTTAGTGTTAAAAATGCCTTCAGGAACGGAACCTTTCATTTAAACAGTGTTCCTATGGGAAAACGTGTTTCGCTTTACAACGTTTCGCTTTACAACGCCATTTTGAGTAAAACATTGTGTCGGATAACCGAGGACTGCCTGTATGTGATCGATACCGTTATGCCACGCAAACAGTGCCGGCTCATGGCAACATTCTACTTCCTCCTGCTCTTGGGTAGGAAATATCACACCCGGTCGGCCATGTAAATGAAGCTCAGCCCAAAAAGCTGTCTACAGTCTTGCGACATCTCACAGCAAACACGCCGCCAAATCTCACAAACACGGCTATGATAGATGGATGAGTGAATGGGGTTACTGCAAAATCAGGAGCAGCAGGAGCATGGGCACATGAAAAAAAGTGCCCCTTTATTTTCTGTTACAAAGTGTACAATTCCTCATTTTACGCCCGGAGAGTCACGTGTAAAGCGAGTCAAAGGCTCCACCTCTGACACACATAGATGTCTTCTCTATGGCCAACTGAAAAAGAGCGTCTAATCTCTCCTATATCGCAAAGATCACAGTAAAATGGACCTGGACGTGAAACCGCCAGATACCCATACTGTGAAACCATCTGAGCATAAGGCCGCGCTTATAGTCCCGGCGACGACGCGCCAAAACAAGTGTATTGAACCACTGGAAGTCAATGAAAATTGATTTTTCAGCGACCGCCGCGTGACGTCAGCGGGCACGTGAGCGGTTCAGCCAATGAGGGCGAACTGCACACCGCCACGCCTCCGCCACACCCCTTGGTTGCCGTTTCTTGCCCCCTACACTACGGGCAAAAAATATAGCGACAACGGCGACAGATGGCGTCACTTCGTTGTTGCCAGGACTATATGTGCGGCCTAAGAGTCCACAGTTCAGACTTTTCAGTACGAAATTCACAATTGCTAGACACATATACTTCACTCTCAGCCAGTGCTAAAATCTACACTTAATGAGGATGGGAAATAAAGCAGACATTCTTGTAACACTGGTGCAACTGTCTAAATGGCCATTAATATTAAACTACTATTAATTCAGCAAGGGCCACCACCAGGTCAGATTTTAAGGATATCCCTTGTTCAGAAAGGTGGCTCAATCAGTGGCTCAGTCTCTGACTCAGCCTTTGAGTCACCTGCGCTAAAGCAGGGATAATTTTAAAACCTGACCTGTTGGTGGCCCTTGAAGACTGGAGTAGCGCACCGCTGGGCTAAGGGATATATTCACTTGAATGGGGTTTTAACTATCGGTAATGCAATTTAGTAATTATACCCCTATGCCTTAAAAGAAAAACGTAATCTGTTGTTGAATTGCATTCGGAAGGAAAAAATATGGGTGGGGAAAAAAAAAAAAAGCTTCTTGCCTTTTTTTAATACAGAATGTTAATTACATCTACTAAAAACTGTGAGCACATACAGCTCAACCCCGTTATAACGCGAATCTGCTTATAACGCGATGCAAGCGTGGCTCCCAATTTTCATATTTATAATACTTTACAACACGATTATTGGCATCTTAAATACTTTATTGTACAATGCATACAATTGTACATTATTTCTAACGCGATCCGCTTATAGCGCGATGTGATTCTTTGGACCCCAAGCACAGCGTTATAAGGGTGTTGAGCTGTAACATTACTCTTTAAGGAAATGTGTATAGTCAAGGAGCAATAACAGTACCGTTACCCCTCCCTTAGCCTCATAGTGGGATTATTTCCAGCGCACATCACACACTTTGTTGAATTTATACATACAAATGGTTTGCTCCAGATGTAACATATTTTGCCTAATGGATTTTTGTTTTAACTGTTGAGAACACCACAGGCGCCATCTTTAGGGATAATTGCTACGAGAGGCAGACATCCCTCACAACCACTGTGTAACAATCAATGTTCACGTGAAATAGACTTGTACACTGTGCTCTTCTCTTTCATTCATAAAGAACATCAGTTTCCCTGCCCCACATATGTGAAGAGGGGGTGAAAGATAGGTCAAATCAAGGATGGCCAACTCCTGTCCTCAATTGCCACCAACAGGTCAGGTTTTATGGATATCCCTGCTTCAGCACAGGTGGCTCAATCAGTGGCTCAAGTCTTTGACTGAGCCACCTGTGCTGAAGCAGGGATATCCTTCAAACCTGACCTGTTGATGGCCCTCGAGGACGGGAGTTGGCCACCCCTGCCCTAAATGCACGCATCAGTTAACATACAAATGTACGCTTTACCAAGCCATAGGTTGGATCTTCCTTTACAAGGTAGCACAGCAGAACCTCTACACCTGCAGCGCGATCACTATTAAAGCTATAAAGAATGTTCCAGCCTCTCTCCTGCACCAAAAGGGTTAATAACATTGCATTATTAACTGCCCTGCAAGAGAAATAGGACTAGCCCGAAGGAAGTATTCCCAACCGGATGCTACTATTCGCCCTCGCCTTATAGAAGCCCTGGTTATGCACAAGGTTATAACAACGGCCATTTAGAGAAAAACGAGAGAATGCCAACGTGCGCTCCCATACAGGAGATCCAAGCTCAGGGCGGACCTGGGGACTCTCGCTTCATTAAACGGTTCGCACAGTGATAGCAAAGAACCGTCACACCAACTGCCCCAAGGGGGGCCGAGTAGTGACGCTGCTTTCCAGCACATGGATGCAGACGTGCTGAACGCCACAGTCCTATACGAAGGATGCTGCCAAGCAAAAAGGAGGTACAGGACCCCAAAATAATACTCTGAAGGATGAGCCTGGTAACTATGTAAAATGTTTTGTATAGTAGTCGTATAGTAACTACTCTTGCTATTTTCTTTGATGGGCGATAAAGTATTCTAGCAGGCGTTCTTAAGAAACATTGATTATTTGCAGGCAGTAATACTGATATTTTTTCCCTGTATAGCGCTGAAAGTGTACACAGCGCGGAGAGCTTATAAAGCTAATCTTGGAGCCTGGGGCACAGGTAGCTTGAGTGACTTGGCCAAGGTCACAAGGAGAACATCACCTTCGATTGGACCAACACAAACATTGTGCGCTTATGTTATATGTGAGCTGCACATATTTCAGATGAGGAGTGGCTTCAGGCTCAGGGTAGGAGAATTTCATTGCCGACGAGTCAATAGCAGTTGCGTTGCAATAGGGGCTATTATATGACTAAATTGGTGTGTCAGTCTTAAAGGCAGCATTGCCAATTATTAGAGCATAAAGTGCTCATGACATTATTTTTACACCAAGTCATGACAGTAAGTGCACAGAAATGTGTAGAGGAGAGCGTGACAGCAAAAACATTCTGCTTGTCCTTTTGTATAACGTTGTTTCCGGGGGGAAAAAAAAAAAAAACAGATCGGGCGTCATCAAAGCGCGAAGTGGGATATCACACCCGATCTGGCGGTAACGGCCATTGACTTGAATGCAGATACTACCATTTTGGGCGCGATATCTAGCATTTGATGACTCGCGGTCAAAGACTTTCTGGTGAACATGGGAACTGTAACCTCTTATACTTCACTTATTGGTCCCAGAAAGGGTAGGGTTACAATGTAGGCTGTGCTAACTTGTAGTGGACCAACATATGAATCGTGCAAGGTTTTCAAAATCTTCTACGATTCACATATTTATGGAGAACATTAAAATACTCACAAAAAAGGGGGAATCATTACATAAAGTATATATATATATAGTTATTCATTTGAGATAGAGATATATATATATATATATATCTACCTCTCTCAAATTAATAACCTTAGTCCTAATGTATTGACCCCTAAATAATGCCACAAACTCATGCCTGGTCTCACATGCACAACCAGCAATAGTTATTTTATGTTGCCGGAGACCCCTGTTATAGCTTATAGCTGACCATGATTTATTTATGGTGCTTACATGGGCTTCAACATGTAATTTTCAATGCAGCACTATATTATTGATTTGTGACAACAGTACTATTCATACGTTTTAAGTAAATGCAGACATGCCCAGTATATTCATCCCTGTTCGGAGCTGTATACAATGTCTAGTCGGAACAATATTGATCAAACGTACGGGGTATTATATGGGGAAGCTGTGAGCGTTATCTACATATATAAAACACACTACATTATGACCACAAAGTGGGTCGATGATATATCTATATATCATCATCACATTGTGGTCATATTGTAGTGTGTTTATATATATACAGGCATACCCCGCATTAACGTACGCAATGGGACCAGAGCATGTATGTAAAGCGAAAATGTACTTAAAGTGAAGCACTACCTTTTCCCCACTTATCGATGCATGTACTGTACTGCAATCGTTATATACGTGCATAATCGATGTAAATAACGCATTTGTAACAGGCTCTATAGTCTCCCCGCTTGCGCACAGCGTCGGTACATGTAGGGAGCCGGTATTGCTGTTCAGGACATGATGACAGGCGCATGCGTGAGCTGCCATTTGCCTATTGGGCGATATGTACTTACTCGCGAGTGTACTTAAAGTGAGTGTACTTAAAGCAGGGTATGCCGGTATGTAGATAACGCTTGTAGTTTCTCCATATAATACCCCGTACGTTTGATCAATATTGATAGCAAGAGTAGCTACTATACGACTACACACACACAAACCATTTTACACTGTATGTATGTGTATGTATATATAAATATATATACACATACAGGCAGTCCTCGGTTATCCAGCGGAATCCGTTCTGGAAGTAGCGTTGGATAGTGAAACCGTTGTAAAGCGAGTCCCGTGTTAATCGGTGGCGGTGAGCGTTGGACAACGCATTCCGGCGTCGAAAAACGGCCCTTAGGGTTGCATTGTAAAGCGTTGGATATGCCATTCGTTGTAAAGTGAAACGTTTGATAGCGAGGACTACCTGTATATTACAGTGTCAAATGGCTTGTGTGTGTAGTAATCATAGTAGCTACTCTTGCTATTCGTTAGGGAGGGCACTACACAATGCTAGCAGTTGTTCTGAAGAAACATTGATTACACCAAGAGCATTATCTACATATATAAACACGCTACATGTGTTTATAAATAATGATTACGATGTGTAAAGATATAGAAATATTTCATTACGGTTACCTGTATGAATTAGTATAGCGGAATTGCTGGCGTAAGTTCGTAAAAGCCATTAAAGTAGAGCAAAGTTCCCCCAGTAAATTTCCTTTCTTTCTTAGGTACTGAATTTGGCGCAGCAGTTCATGGTAGGGCGAACATCCCGCCACCCTCTTAACCACGCCAGCGCACCACCTACCTTCTTTATTAAGCCTCATAACCTCCCGGCTTTTACCACCCTCTTTTCCAGTCTCTTCTGAACCTACATCTGCGGATGAAAGCAAAAAGGCAAAAAAAAAGTCAGTTGGCGCATCTTTAGCGACGTAAACAGCGGCGCACATGCGAAAAAGTGTCGTTTCATCGACCCGTCCGGGGCAACAGACACAGCGCTGGGACTAGCGCCGCACTAACGCTTATTCTAAATACACTGGGTTTAAGGAAACATACAGGCGTACACAGGGAGGGTAAAAACAGCACAGACAGCACTATAGGATGGGCCTCTCTCATAGACACACAGTAAATCCACACACACACACTCTCAGCCTGGAGCTGCTGTCTCTTCCCAGTATTGGGTGGCTGTCTCCATGTACATAGATCTATATAAAGAGGGGGACCAATCTCTCACTTTTATTTTCTACATATTAACCTATATGGGCTGCATTAACCCAGGGTGTGTGTGTATGTGTCTCTGTGTGTGTCGGTGCCTCTGTGTGTGTGGAGGGTGATTGATCGGTTACAGGGCGAATGGGCAGGCGGATGGGGCCGTGTTCTTACGGTCGGAGCAGTGTATTTTGGCGGCGTCGATCCAGGAGGACCACGGTTTGCCCAGGAACGCCTCCGGACTGGGCGCTTTGCGCTCCAGTGTCGCCATTGCTCTTCCTTCTTGTTGCTTTTCCCTTTCCTTCGGAAGCGGAGCGACACGGGATTCGAGGCTCTGTGACGTCATCTTCGGAACGTTCCGACATGGAGCTGAGTGAAGGGGGAGGAGGAAGCCGAAGCTGCTCGCTCGCTCTCTCCTGGGGGTTCGGGCAGCCGGTAGGGGCGCCAGAGAGCGGTCCTCTCATTCATGTACTAGGCACAGAGCGGACTCTGATGGGGGGGATTGGTCGTTCTGAGACATAAATGCACAATGAGCCAATGCTTAGGGGCCTCCTACACTCATATGGCCCCCAGCAAACAAGGATTTTTATTACTATTAAATTATACTAATATATTTTAGATTTGTAGCCTTTTTTTAAATGTATCTATGCATTAATAATAATGAGATCATTTGTCTTCCCTTACATAGCATTACAGTGCGGGGTGGTGCAGAATATTGGCCCACCAGAGCGAATACCATAAAATAATAGCCATTTATTCAATAACGTAGACTGCTGCTAATTTATTCGCTCCCTGAAAATACTGGGATCACATATTAAAAAAAAAAAAAAAAAAGGGGGGGGGGCTTCGTAGCTGACGTATAATGGTATCGGGTTATACAGCATACCCGCTACTTTTTTATCTGTAAGCCATGAGTACCACTACCTTTTTACATGTAACCAGGAGTGCGGGAACTATTTGTTGGGTGGGGGTGCTCTCCATATGAAATCAGTGATATACATACATTGCCATAATATAAAAATGTATAAGGGGTTAGGGTTTGGGTTTTTAGGGTAAGATGTAAGGGGTTACGGGGAAGAGAGCATGCGGCGGTGTGGCAGTGGAAGAGTGCGCGTGGCAGTGGAAGAGTACATGTAGCGGCGTGGCGGTGGAAGAGCACATTTGGCAGTGGAAGAGTACATGTGGCGACGTGACAGTGGAAGAGTACTTGTGGTGGTGGAAGAGTACATGTGGCGACGTGGCGGTGGAAGAGTGCATATGGCAGTGGAATAGTACATGTGGCGGCGTGGCGGCGTGGCGGTGGAAGAGCACATGTGGCGGTGGAAGAGTACTTGTGGTGGTGGAAGAGTACATGTGGCGGCGTGACAGTGGAAGAGTACTTGTGGCGGTGGAAGAGTACATGTGGCGACGTGACAGTGGAAGAGTACTTGTGGTGGTGGAAGAGTACATGTGGCGACGTGGCGGTGGAAGAGCACATGTGGCGGTGGAAGAGTACATGTGGCGGCGTGACAGTGGAAGAGTACTTGTGGTGGTGGAAGAGTACATGTGGCGGCGTGACAGTGGAAGAGTACTTGTGGCGGTGGAAGAGTACATGTGGCGACGTGACAGTGGAAGAGTACTTGTGGCGGTGGAAGAGTACATGTGGCGACGTGACAGTGGAAGAGTACTTGTGGTGGTGGAAGAGTACATGTGGCGACGTGGCGGTGGAAGAGCACATGTGGCGGTGGAAGAGTACATGTGGCGGCGTGACAGTGGAAGAGTACTTGTGGTGGTGGAATAGTACATGTGGCGGCGTGGCGGTGGAAGAGCACATGTGGCAGTGGAAGAGTACATGTGGCGGCGTGACAGTGGAAGAGTACTTGTGGCGGTGGAAGAGTACATGTGGCGACATGGCGGTGGAAGAGTACTTGTGGCGGTGGAAGAGTACATGTGGCGACGTGGCGGTGGAAGAGTACATGTGGCAGCGTGACTGTGGAAGACTACTTGTGGCGGTGGAAGAGTACATGTGGCGGTGGAAGAGCACATGTGGCGGTGGAAGAGTACATGTGGCGGTGGAAGAGTACATGTGGCGGTTGAAGAGTACATGTGGCGGTGGAAGAGCACATGTGGCGGCGTGACTGTGGAAGAGTACATGTGGCGGCGTGGCGGTGGAAGAGTACATGTGGCGGTGGAAGAGTACATGTGGCGGCGTGGCGGTGGAAGATTACATGTGGCAGTGGAAAAGTACATGTGGCGGCGTGGCAGTGGAAGAGTACATGTGGCAGCGTGGCGGTGGAAGAGTACATGTGGCGGTGGAAGAGTACATGTGGCGGCGTGGTGGTGGAAGAGTACATGTGGCGGTGGAAGAGTACATGTGGCGGTGGAAGAGTACATGTGGCGGCGTGGCGGTGGAAGAGCACATGTGGCAGTGGAAAAGTACATGTGGCGGTGGAAGACTACATGTGGGGACGTGGTGGTGGAAGAGTACATGTGGCGGTGAAAGAGAAAATGTGGTGGAAGAGTACATGTGGCGGCGTGGCGGTGGAAGAGTACATGTGGCAGTGGAAGAGTACATGTGGCGGCGTGGCGGTTGAAGTGTGCATGTGGCAGTGGAAGAGTACAAGTGGCGGCGGAAGAGTCATGTGGCGGTGGAAGAGCACATGTGGCGGCGTGACTGTGCAAGAGTACATGTGGCGGCGTGGCGGTGAAAGAGCACATGTGGCAGTGGAAGAGTACATGTGGCGGTGGAAGAGTACATGTGCGGCGTGGCGGTGGAAGAGTACATGTGGCGGTGGAAGAGTACATGTGCGGCGTGGCGGTGGAAGAGTACATGTGGCGGCATGGCGGTGAAAGAGCACATGTGGCAGTGGAAGAGTACATGTGGTGATGGAAGAGTACATGTGGCAGTGGAAGAGTACATGTGACGGTGGAAGAGTACATGTGGCGGTGGAAGAGTACATGTGGCGGTGGAAGAGTACATGTGGCGGTGGAAGAGTACATGTGACGGTGGAAGAGTACATGTGGCGACGAGGCGGTGGAAGAGTACATGTGGCAGCGTGACTGTGGAAGAGTACATGTGGCGGTGGAAGAGTACATGTGGCAGTGGAAGAGTACATGTGGCAGCGTGACTGTGGAAGAGTACATGTGGCGGTGGAAGAGTACATGTGGCAGCGTGACTGTGGAAGAGTACATGTGGCGACATGGCGGTGGAAGAGTACATGTGGCGGTGGAAGAGTACATGTGGCGGTGGAAGAGTACATGTGGCGGTGGAAGAGTGCATGTGGCGACGTGGCGGTGGAAGAGTAAATATGGCAGCGTGGCAGTGGAAGAATACATGTGGCGGTGGAAGAGGACATGTGGCAGTGGAAGAGTACATGTGGCGGCGTGACTGTGGAAGAGTACATGTGGCGACGTGGCGGTGGAAGAGTACATGTGGCGGCGTGGCGGTGGAAGAGTACATGTGGCGGTGGAAGAGTACATGTGGCGGTGGAAGAGTACATGTGGCGGTGGAAGAGTACATGTGGCAGTGGAAGAGTACATGTGGCGGTGGAAGAGTGCTTGTGGCAGCGTGGCGGTGGAAGAGTACATGTGGCGGTGGAAGAGTACATGTGGCGGTGGAAGAGTGCATGTGGCAGCGTGGTGGTGGAAGAGTGCATGTGGCGGTGGAAGAGTGCATGTGGCAGCGTGACGTGGCGGTGGCGAGAGGGACTTGATGCCCCCTCAGGCTCTTCTTTAATGTACCCTAAAGCGGTTTTACCTTTTTAGGCGAAATTTGACTCCTTTTCAAATGGAGCATTTTCGAGCACATTGAATAAGGGCAGGGGTCAGCGTGGGGTGGTGTTAGGAGGTACAGGTGGCAGTGGAAGAGTACATGGGGCGGTGGAAGAGTACATGTGGCGGCGTGGCGGTGGAAGAGTACATGTGGCGGTGGAAGAGTACATGTGGCGGCGTGGCAGTGGAAGAGTACTTGTGGCGGTGGAAGAGTACATGTGGCGGTGGTAGAGTACATGTGGCGGTGTGGCAGTGGAAGAGTACTTGTGGCGGTGGAAGAGTACATGTGGCGGCGTGGCAGTGGAAGAGTACTTGTGGTGGTGGAAGAGTACATGTGGCGGTGGTAGAGTACATGTGGCGGTGGAAGAGTACATGTGGCAGTGGAAGAGTACATGTGGCGATGGAAGAGTACATGTGGCGGTGGAAGAGTACATGTGGCGGTGGAAGAGTACATGTGGCGATGGAAGAGTACATGTGGCAGTGGAAGAGTACATGTGGCGGTGGAAGAGTGCATGTGGCAGTGGAAGAGTACATGTGGCGGTGGAAGAGTACATGTGGCGGTGGAAGAGTACATGTGGCGGTGGAAGAGTACATGTGGCAGTGGAAGAGTACATGTGGTGGTTGGTGGAAGAGTACATGTGGCGCCGTTGAGGTGGAAGAGTACATGTGGCAGCGTGGCGGTGAAAGAGTACATGTGGCTGTGGAAGAGTACATGTGGCGGCGTGGCGGTGGAAAAGTACATGTGGCTGTGGAAGAGTACATTTGGTGGCGTGGCAGTGGAAGAGTACATGTGGCGGTGGAAGAGTACATGTGGCGGTGGAAGAGTACATGTGTCGGCGCGGCAGTGGAAAAGTACATGTGGCGGTGGAAGAGTGCATGTGGCGGTGGAAGAGTATATGTGGCGGTGGAAGAGTACATGTGGCAGCGTGGCAGTGGAAGAGTACATGTGGCGGTGGAAGAGTACATGTGGCGGTGGAAGGGTACATGTGGCAGTGGAAGAGTACATGTGGCGGCGTGACTGTGGAAGAGTACATGTGGCGACATGGCGGTGGAAGAGTACATGTGGCGGTGGAAGAGTACATGTGGCGGTGGAAGAGTACATGTGGCGGTGGAAGAGTACATGTGGCGGTGGAAGGGTACATGTGGCGGCGTGACTGTGGAAGAGTACATGTGGCGACATGGCGGTGGAAGAGTACATGTGGCGGTGGAAGAGTACATGTGGCGGTGGAAGAGTACATGTGGCGGTGGAAGAGTGCATGTGGCGACGTGGCGGTGGAAGAGTAAATATGGCAGCGTGGCAGTGGAAGAATACATGTGGCGGTGGAAGAGGACATGTGGCAGTGGAAGAGTACATGTGGCGGCGTGACTGTGGAAGAGTACATGTGGCGACGTGGCGGTGGAAGAGTACATGTGGCGGCATGGCGGTGGAAGAGTACATGTGGCGGTGGAAGAGTACATGTGGCGGTGGAAGAGTAAATGTGGCGGTGGAAGAGTACATGTGGCGGTGGAAGAGTACATGTGGCGGTGGAAGAGTACATGTGGCGGTGGAAGAGTACATGTGGCAGTGGAAGAGTACATGTGGCGGTGGAAGAGTGCTTGTGGCAGCGTGGCGGTGGAAGAGTACATGTGGCGGTGGAAGAGTACATGTGGCGGTGGAAGAGTGCATGTGGCAGCGTGGTGGTGGAAGAGTGCATGTGGCGGTGGAAGAGTGCATGTGGCAGCGTGACGTGGCGGTGGCGAGAGGGACTTGATGCCCCCTCAGGCTCTTCTTTAATGTACCCTAAAGCGGTTTTACCTTTTTAGGCGAAATTTGACTCCTTTTCAAATGGAGCATTTTCGAGCACATTGAATAACGGCAGGGGTCAGCGTGGGGTGGTGTTAGGAGGTACAGGGTGCCACTAGTCTTTTTATTTACAACCCTACATCACCACTATTTTATCACTGGCAAACTTCTAGTTCCACTTTTTGTTGACATTTTTGTCTATTTTTTGAGCATGAATATTGTATACATTTTTCTAAACTCCGACTTTTCCCCAATGCTGGGTAAATGCAGGTTTACTGGGCCACTACTTTGTGTCAAGCCCCTTCAACCACTAAATAAGGGCTTCACACACTCATCTTAGTGCATTCTTCACACTATAAGCCCATTGAGAGGGACAACCGGCATATAGTATAGGCCAGGGGCGGCCAACTTCAGTCCTCAAGGGCCACCAACAGGTCAGGTTTTCAGGATATCCATGCTTCAGCACAGGTGGCTCAATCAGTGGCAGAGTCGAAGACTGAGCCACTGATTGAGCCACGTGTTCTGAAGCAGTCTTCAAGTGAGCCCCTGATTGAGCCACCTTTGCTGAAGCTGGAATATCCTGAAAACCTGACCTGTTGGAGGCCCTTGAGGACTGGAGTTGGTCACCCCTGGTATAGGCACTGCTAGTCCGTAAATAATCCCTTGTGTTGATATTCCTAATTATATATATTCCTAATTATATATATTGATATATATATTCCTAATACTTTGTAGTACAGGGTACAGGCTTCAATCCTAGGAGTGACCCAGTCTCCCTAGTTAAGCTCCAAACTTATCAGTGTCGGGATTTGCTCCCAAAAAATATTTCCCCTCACCTTAGTGCAGGAAGTTTTTGAAATGTCCCACACGTTTCCCCCCCAAATCTCCCTGAAAGACAATGACTGCACATTTGTTTTCATTTATACCTATTCCCTGAAAGTCTCGTAGGCCTCGGACATAGTGCGGGCGCGACGGAGCAATCCGTGGCCTGTAGGTTCGCCTTCATTGGCTGAACCATGCACGTGACCCAGCTGTGGTGAGAGCACTGTTCCCCTACCCTCTTTACCCCCCCCCCCCTACATACAAGCCGTTGTCTCGCGAAAAATCGTCTGCCCCGTCGTTCTCTTGCACACGCACTCTATGGCCGCCCTCATTGAGGTACGGCCTTTTGTTTGCAGCGCGCAGCATCGCACGGGCTATGGACGCGGCCTTAGGCAGACATTGACAGGTTCGTAGCTGAGTCCCCCTACCATGCCACCGGTGTGGGGAAGCTGCTCAGTGGTTATCCGGAGCTCCGCGCGATCGGGAGTGTGGGGGCGGCCATTCTGGTAGTCGCGCATGCGCTGTGCGGCAAGGCGCGTAGGCGCAGTGTCAGGAGTGCGGCGGCCATCTTAGGATGGCTCCACATATGCAGCCGCGGGACTGCAAGTCCCAGAATCCCTAGAGGGAGGGACTGTATGACATGGGACTGCCTAGCCAATGGGATTGGAGCAGGAGGGAGAAACAGAATATCCTCCATGTGCGGAAAGCCCGCGAGTCCATTCTGATGGAGGCACCGAGGAGACAGGTAGTGTCCAGGGAGCAGTAGATTTCTGGGCTAGGCCTAGACCTTGCCTCAAGGCCCCAGTTAGGCCCTGAGCCAAATCAGAGGATTCCAATTCTCTAGTACAGGGGTCCCCGGGCCACGGACAAGGACCGGTCCGTGGCCTGTTAGGAACCGGGCCGCACAGCAGGAGGTGAGTGGTGGGCGAGCGAAGCTTCATCTGTATTTACAGCCGCTCCCCATCGCTCGCATTACCACCCGAGCTCCGCCTCCTGTCAGATCAGCAGCGGCATTAGATTCTCATAGGAGCGCGAACCCTACTGTAAACTGCGCATGCGCGGGATCTAGGTTGCGCGCTCCTTATGAGAAGTCAGAATCCGACACTTATTTTAGTCCGCGCCTCTTTCCTGCACTGATGGGACTGTCTAGTCGCAGGAAAACAAGCTCAGGACTGATTCTGCATTATGGTGAGTTGTATAATTATTCCATTATATATTACAATGTAATAATAATAGAAATAAAGTGCACAATAAATGCAATGCGCTTGAATCATCCCGAAACCACCCCCCCCCCCCCCCTGGTCCGTGGAAAAATTGTCTTCCACGAAACCGGTCCCTGGTGCCGGAAAGGATGGGGACCGCTGCTCTAGTAGATCTCCTGCCTATAAGTATTGCCGAAATAAATACGTGTACATTTCTTAATCACTCCTCTTCTGCTACAAAGCGTTATGGTCAGACTCAACTTTGTCAAATACCTACTGTCATTTATAAAATACTAATAGCAATAATTGATTCTTCTTTGAAAAATTAAAATGGAAGGGGGATGAGGGGGTTAATACCTGGGCAGCAATTTTGTATCTCTTCATTGGACAAAAAAACTTCTCTATTTCTTTTCTTTAGCTTTTTGAAAAGAAAAAAATATATATATTTTTAAAGACTTTTTTAATGTATTCTAATGTAACAAGCATTTTTGTTTCTATAGCAACCATTTACAAAGCCACATCCCCCTCCTCTTCTGAGACTGGCTCTGGCACACCCCTTTTGCCCTCTCTCTAGCAGTGCACCAATTGTATCTAGTGCCTGCCTGGTCACATGATCTTCCACACAGAACTTTGCATCTTGGGTAATCTTCTGCAGCCTTAATAGCCCCCGAGCCGAATCTTCAGCGATCGATTACAAAAGAATGAATTGATCGGCAACTTCGCTAATCACTTGACAGTGTGCAGATTGTATTGATACACATTGAATGGGGGAAAAATGTTTAAAACAGCAGCTTGAACTGCAGCTTTAATATCAAAGCCTACCAAATGTCTTGTCTTTTATCTCCTGTTTGCAGGGTGGGGTGTTTTCCACCCTCCAAGGACCCACGTATATAATCATATACTCATGATTCGAAGCGTTCTTTCCTCCAGTACGTATTTTACAATTGGTGCCCACTGTTCTAAAAATGTAAATCATAGTGGATTTCCAATGGGTATCGAATATCTTTTATCAAAATATAATAATTTATATATTTACTTTTCTAGATCCCTAACCAAAGGGACTTCTCCAACCATTTATTCATTAGAAATTTCTTAGCTAATAATAGTATAGAGTTGAGGACTCTTAGTATTTTCTTATAATCCTTTCCTTTATCATTAGAAAGATCCCCTAAAAGAAGGTAATTTTCTCTCTCTTTTTATATTGATGTTAAAAACCGTTCTCATATTATTATTACTTTATACCAAAACATCGCTATTTTCGACATTTCCATATACAGTGGATAACATCTGCTCTGCCATGAAGACATTTTTGGGGGCAGCTACCACTTATTGAAGTGTCGTATCAATGAAGAGTGAGTATTTCAACCGTTGGCTTGTGTGTAAAGTCAAAACACTAAGCTAAAAGTAGTCAGCGCAGATAAATGTTAATTCACATATTCTGGTATACTGTAGGACGTTCATAGAAAACTATTCCAGCATCATCTGTGCAAAGGAAGTTGGTCCCAGATATTTAGCAAAACAGTTGACTATTTAATATTCCAGTGAAATCACTGATATTCCTATCATAAAACTGTTATGTTTTATTTATTTATAAAAAGGTTTTAACAGGAAGTAATACATTGAGAGTTACCTTTCGTTTTCAAGTACATCCTGGGCACAGGGTTATAACAATACATGGTTACATTAAAAGAACAGAGGTTATACAATCAATTCACACACGTGTCATGGACAGATAGAGCTGGGAAATTGTCACAGGGGATAAAAGGGCTGGTGAGTGTGTGTGTGAGCCCAGAACATCCTTTTCGCATGCACTGTACGTAGAGGTCTTTGACCCACCACTTCTAGACACTCACATCTCTGGCAAATCAATGTTTAAAGCATCAGTGCAAACAAACCTCTTATGTCCTTATTTTCGTACATTTTAAAACTGTTTGTCTCACTCCACTTGGGAACCTGTTTTTGTTATCTTTGTGTTACTCTTTTTCTTTTCTAAAATACCAAACCGTGAAAAACAAAATAACACGTTCGCCATAATTTGTCATAAAAACACAGAAGCCAAAGAAAAATAAACATATGAAAAAAAAGGCAGTTATTTTTGTACAAAAAAAGATAAAAAGGGTTTTGTTTGGGGGATAAATGCTGCATTACAGTATGAACTTAGCGCTCAATGCATTTGGAAGAAGTTTGCTGATTAAGCCATTACTCAACAATGCGTTCTTGGCGCCACTGGGATGAGAAAGCGAATGGAAACCAGGTATTATTAGGGTCCCGGCTACGGCCAATCAAAGGTTTCTTTGGGAAATATGGAAATCATTTTTGACTTCATTTATAAAAGCATTGATTGAAAATTGAAAGAGGCACTGGAAGGTCAAATATTTCTACCAAACATTTACCCCGCTGTTTTACAATTCTCTTTATAACGTGTATGGTTAGTGAATAATAACACACCCAATCCAATTCTTTTGTATGGAAGAAATCGTAGCCATGCCATGTTGTGTTCCTAAAGATACCTCTGTAATACAGAGCATTAAAAGCTTTAAGAAAAATGGGTCACATGTGTTTTTCATAACCTGCGCGCAATATGGGATTCAACTTAAGTTGAAGAGTTTTGAAAATATTTTATAGGCACTCCTGAAAATGCTGAAAACCTTTAAATGGATACGTCAACTTTCCTTAGTCCAGCTGCTTCATTTAATCACTATGATTAGACGCGGATGAGAACCACTCGCTACCACTTGATATTAAACTGCTTCAGGTTCCCCATATGTGTTGGAAGAATAGTCATTATGTGTCTATAACTGTTACCATTTCCTGATTTTGTTCTTCTCCTGTTAGTATTATTTCTGATTTTGCCAGTGTGTTTGGAAAACGAGATACTTTGTAGATATTTATCATTTAGTAAATTCAAATGTAATTTTATTTTTTAACGTGTTACTGATGAATAAGCTTGTATTCACTGTGCGATTGTTTGCCACGGATCAAGCACCCGAGCCTACGTATATAAGCACACGTTGTACCACTGTCTGAGGGTGACACTCACTGTTAGTTATTACATTGGTGACAAGTTGATCACATGCAATTCAGAGTTTGAAAAGAAGCACAGATGGCAGTACTCGCAGATGTTGAGTGAAAGACATTAGATATCATCTTGCTGGAGAGAGAATGTTTCCTGTGAGAGAAGCATATCAAGGAGCTGGAGAGGCATGTCCGATTCCTAAAGAATAGGAAATACATGCTGGAACTAACCCAAGTGTTGTTGTGACAATGAAGATCTGACCAGTGTAGTGGAATACTGGGATACACATTAAGAAACTTAATAACTCCCCCTAACATCCACACCTCCAAACCTAAATGGGATCAGATGGGCGGCTGGACCATATCCCACCCTGAGGCATACTCAGTCCCACAAAGAGAAGCCACATTACTTTTTGTTTCAGCATTGCCTCTTATCCTCTAGGGTAGGGGCGTGCAAACTGGGGGGCGCGAGATTTTCTAGGGGGGGCGCGGCCAGGGCCGAAGACAGATTTCCCGGGACGCAGGACTAGAGTTACATCCGTGGCCCCACCACTCGTGTCGCGCCCCCCCTCCATGTTGGCGGTCTTGTGAACCCCCCCCATTTCACACCTCACAAGCCCACTCTATTTCCCCCCCTCTTCCCATGTATTTCTCTCCCCTCCATCTCACTCCCTCTTCCTCACTCACCCCCTCTCACTCTCCCCCCCTCCATCAATTGCCTAACTCTGACTCAATCCCCCCTCCGCCTCGCATGTATTTCTCTCCCCTGCTTCTCACTGTTACTCCCTCTTTTCCTCACTCCCTCCCTCACCCCATCATCTCTCCTCTAACTCGCCCCTACCTTCCATCAATAACCCCACTCTCACGCAACACCCCCTAAACACATACAAACCATTCCACACCCCAAATACACGCCAAACCCCCCCAACAAAAACATAAATACCCCCTAATACATATAAAAATACAGTGGCAGCCCGCTTTAGTCTAATGCGGCCGCCACCGCGGGTAATTTAAAACCCTGTTCAGACGCGGGCTTTTTTTTTTCTCGGCGCCGCAGGCGCTTCTATTGTTCAGCGCCATTCAGCGCTGATTGAAGAAATGGCCGCACGCGGCCGCAAGATGCAGCTGGCGCGCGGCCAATTTCGGCGCGAGTATTTAAAAGACGGAGAATAATGCAGCTAAGCTTTAGAATAAGCTTGGCCGCAGCAGAAAACCCCCCCTCCACAATACTTAACAAAAATACACCCCCCTCCACAATACATAATAAAAATACACCTTCCCTCCCCAATACATAATAAAAATACACCCCCCTCCACAATACATAATAAAAATACACCTTCCCTCCCCAATACATAATAAAAATACACCCCCCTCCACAATACATAATAAAAATACACCCCCCTCCACAATACATAATAAAAATACACCTTCCCTCCCCAATACATAATAAAAATACACCCCCCCTCCACAATACATAATAAAAATACACCTTCCCTCCCCAATACATAATAAAAATACACCCCCCTCCACAATACATAATAAAAATACACCTTCCCTCCCCAATACATAATAAAAATACACCTTCCCTCCCCAATACATAATAAAAATACACCCCCCCTCCACAATACATAATAAAAATACAACCCCCTCCCCAATACATATACAATACATATAAAAATACACCCACCAGCCAAATACGTCCCCAGCTGCAGGTCTCTCCCTCACTCTGTCCCACGCCGAGATTCCGACGTCAGCGGGCGCCAGGCCTCCCTCTCATACCGGCGCTCGCTGGAAGCTGGGCGCGCTGACATCAGAGAGGCCCATCGCGCACCCGTGTTGAAAGCGTGGGACAGAGTGAGGGAGAGGCCTGCAGCTGGGGGAGAGCTGGGGCATGGCGGCAACCACCACCAAGCCCCCTGCAGCCACCTGGCCCGGGACATTTGTCCCAGCTGTCCCCCCCCCTGTCGGCGGCCCTGAGCACGGTGCTTACAGAGGCCCCGCGCTCCTCTCCAAGGCATTTAAATTAAATTATGGGGGATCACATGAGGCCTCTGTAACTTCCCTTAACTTGTCTCTGGTGTCACGTGACCCCACAGCGTCATTTGACGCCGGACACAAGGTAAGGAGGGGGGGCGCGAGCAGGGGGGGGGGGAGAGGAGGCAGGGGGGCGAAGGGGTAAAAGTTTGTGCTCCCCTACTCTAGAGCTCGGCTCCAGTCCTCAAGCCCTCCCAACAGGTCAGGTTTGTATGATATCTCAGCTTCAGCACAGTCTTTGACTGAACCTCTGAGCCACCTGTGCTGAAGCAGGGACTGATTGAGCCACCTGTGCTGAAGCTGGGATATCCTGAAAACCTGACCTGATGGGGGGTAGGGGGGTGAGGCATGATGACTGCATTTGAGCTGCCCTGCTTTAGATTGTAAGCTCTCTGGGACAGGGCTCTCACTACCTTATGTATCTGTTTGTGCATATTTGTCCTTATTTGGTATGTAACTTTGTTGATGTCATTTACATAACTCTGTACCCCCGTTGTACCGCGAGGCAGAATATGTTAGCGCTTTGCAAATAAACAATAATAATAAATAATCATTGGGTCTATTTTCTTTTTTTAGCTATATGCCTGTTAGTTACCTCCGTAATCCAGACAGATATCTAACGAATGTTCTTTTTTTAGACATAAGTCAAAGCCATGCTCACCAATCCATCGTTTGCTATCAAGGCAACCAATGTGGGATTCAATCCTTGTTTGGTCACTGTGTATTAGAACCTGTGTGCAATGATTGGAAGCAGGAATTTACCCCAAAATCAAGTTTGTTTTTTTTTTTACCTTATATGAACCAGATGGTCCTACAGAGCTGAACTGTGGCATTTAAAGCGCCAGGGACCCCCCGATTGCTGAGATACTGTTCTTTTAATTTTTTTTAAACTTTTGCTAGTACATAGAAGGAAAAAACAAAGATGGTTTGTGGGGTCGCCCAATCGTAAGCTGCAATGTCATCTTGCAATGATGTCACAGCGGCCAGTCTCCCCCCTAGTGGGCATATTGTTGTTGCAGACAAGAATTCGTGTTAGCGTATGTAAAAATGAAATATCTCCGGAGCCTAAGAGTCCCCATCACTTGGAGTGCAGTGATTTACAAGGGACAAGGGACCCCTTGTTTCAAATCAAGTAAAACAATATATGTAAATATATGTATGTAAAATAAATGATATTAAACTGTAGGGTCAGTAGCAAGAAGCCCTCCAATTTTAGATGTAATGTCAGTATTCAGCCGGGATTATAGTGGCCACGTACCATAAACAAAAGGCTGTACCTCTATGAGGCAGGCCATAGAGCGCGCGACCGAGCGCGTTTCTCGGCCAGACAAGTCATTTTGTCTTTGCCGCGTGACAGCCAATGAGGGCGAACTGGTCACAGCCACGCCTCCGCCACGCCTCCCTGTCGCCTGGTACCTCAGTGCAGGTTTTGCGCGAGCGGCAGGCGCGTGTCACGTCACACGCTCCGTAGTGCACGCGCATGCCGCCACTATAATCGCGGCGTTATTCTCGGCTTCTCCCCCTTTGGGAAAGGCAACTAATTTCCGTTGCAACAGTAGCTTTCGACTGCAAAGTTTTCCCTTGACAAAAATTTATTTTGTAACAAAATATGTTGAAGTTCACCTTAATTTTTCTTTGTCATGTTTTGGGATGGATTGGTGCTTTTGACTACAATGTTAAATAAGAAAGAGTGCCTCATTCATTTTTCCCTTATAGTCATTTGATAGCAAATGGTTTTATTCGACTTACACATTTTAGCTGCTATTTGCAGCTTTCAGATGCATTATATGTTGACACCAGTGCCTCCCAATGTGGGGATTCCCTATTTGGTTTGCAGGGGTCCAATTTTGTAGGGACTGTACCAACTTAAACAAGACAGAAGAGAAAAACTTGCCTTTTATGGTTTTCATTACATTTAGTACCAGGCTACTGCAGATCGAAATAAAATGTTCAGTATCACTGCCGCTGAATCACACCTGATTAATTGATAATCACAGATAAGTGTCTTTAGTTTGAAAGTTAGTAATAGTAATGTCAGGAATAATACAATCAGAAAGTCATAACTCTCGGAGCCGGAGACTCTCACAGCCACCACCAGTCTACGTTCTTTCAAAACTAAGGCTGTCTCACATTTTCATCTGGTCTGTAACTGTTACATACGCCTATAATATAATATCTTTAACTGTGCATGCAATGTCTATAACTGTTACATACGCCTATAACATATATTATCTTTAACTGTGCATGTAATGTCTGCTATATAATGTATACCCTGTTCACTTATGTAACTATGTATTTGTAACCATGTATTTGTCGTCATAACTCTGTGCCCAGGACATACTTGAGCACCAGAGGTAACTCTCTTCGTGTGCTGATGAGTGCTGAGTGTCCAGCGGCAGAACAGCAGCGGCGGAGGGTCCCTCTGCGTCTGAATGCCGGCGGGGGCGTGGCCGCGATCAATTGTCCGGTTCCGGTAATTATCTTCCTATTTCTGATCATACAGCATGCAGGGCTCTCCTGCGCGTGTTACTGGGTGGGACTTATCGCTGTACTAGTGTAAGGAAACTCCCTCACTGACTGCATGCTCCTGCCCTTTCACTGCAGCGCTGCATCGCATGCATGGAAAGGCTCGTGCTGATACCAGTACATAGACGTTGCTTAGCATGGTCAGTTAGAAAGCTGAGACACAGATAATAAAAAAACGGTGGGGGTTTTAAGTAATAAAGATATAGAAGTGAAAAGAAACACATAAATAAATAAAAGCAAAATGACATCTATTTAATACAATAAAAGTAAATCAAGTAAAAGAGCCAGTGAGAGAACAGGGAGAGGGGGAGAAGTAAGAGTGGCAAGTGGGTAAGGAAAGGAGAAAGTAGCAGAAACGGCGGGGAGAGAGATCAGAAAGAAGGTATGCCGGCTCCTGAGTGGAGAAGTTGACAGGGATGTGAACCCTGATTTAATGCAGAGGGAAGTTATGTTTTGTTAGTGACCATTCAAAGATAAGATGGGCATTTTCCACAAACAAAGTGAATTGGTCAGTATCTTTCATTTAGGTTGATGCTGGTGACCAAAACGTGGGAACCCCCTGGAACCACAGAAAGTAGATAATGGATTACAGCACACTGTGATGTGAAGTCAACAAATACATGGGTTTTACGACCGATATAGGGGGCTATTTTAAAGTGGTTAATAGTGATCAGCAGATAATTATTTTTTTTATTTGTCACTTTGTATTTTGCACTAATTGGGTGTGTAAGGCACTGATGAAAATGGGCTCAACGGCAGGGAGCGTATCCGATGGCTGGGGAAGCATCACACATTTGTTGCAGGGCAGGATTGACAGATAAATGCAGTACAATGGACGAGGCAGAAGTCAGACAGGGATGGATAGATACTCTGGTAGCAAGGCTGGATGCAATGGCATAAGCACATTGGATCTGGCAACCTGGAAGTGGTCCGCTTATAAAGGAAGCCAGGGTGAGTGTCCACGATGCCGATTTGCAACAAGTACACTGGCGACACACTTTATTCGAGCTCGGCTAGTCCCACGAATTCGGGTATACCCGGGTGTATTGAGGTTTGTGACTGTTTTCTGCCCGAGTGCATTGAGTTATTTTTCAGGCAGGGATTGAAGCATTTTATTCCCGCTGGCTGCAATACTGCACAGTATATATATATATACTGCATTACAATTCATGAATTTATGCCATCTGGTAGACACGCGAAGCATTGCAGCCTATTAAATCCTAATCATCATCATTTAACAGATCAGCCGCCCGTCAGTCAGGCATGAACCCAGGCTGGGAAGGCAAACACAACGGGGCTTGTCAGAGGTGAGGAGCGGCGCATTCCAGGTATCTGCCAGGTACATACCGGGTATTTGCTCGAATAAAGTGTGTCGGTGCAGTATGCGTAGTGAGTAACAGAGCTCAAAAGTAAGCTGTGGGAATAGGTCGTTTGAGTAGCTAGTTTAACTCATCACAAGAGTTGCAGCCCTGAATAGCAGAGGTCATGGGCTCTGATCCTATTGGCCCCCACGGAGGGGTGAGGGTTCCTTCCTCGATGTCTGTGGCATTTTTAGGAATATTTTATTGCGCTAGTTTCTTCCACAGAATTATTATTTTACTGATCATTTTAATAACTACAGTACAGTATACTGTTTTTTCCCCTTTTTCGTGTGTTGGGACATACTCGGCCAGAGAACTGTTCTATCCCTTCACACAGGCACATTGGAGAGCGCTCCACTTCCAATCACGTCACTGTGTGTCCGGTCATGTATATGATTGCATCCCTATGTGGTCTTATGGTCATGTGGTCATGATCCCAGAAAACTTGAGGCACTCGAGTGCTACTGGTTTTTACTGCATCCTAAGGGTTAATGAATAGGTTAATTACATTATTACAATAATAAAGGTAGGACGCTGCCTGGTCATCTCATAATGATACTCGCCGCTATAGACGTTACTTTTTCTCCCACCGCCGTGTTAGTTCAGTGCGCGTCTTTCCCCGCTCGGCCAAGGGCAGAGGTGACAAAAACCAAAGAATATAGCGATCATTCACCCAGTAGCCCAAGCACGCTACCTAGGGGTCACACTTGATTCCTCTCTCTCATTCTCCTCTCATATTCAAAACGTTTCTAAAACTTGTCGCATTTTCCTCCGCAATATCACAAAGATATGCCCTTTCCTCTGTTACTCAACTGCCAAAACACTGACTCAGGCCCTCATTCTCTCACGTCTCAACCTCCTGCTGTCCGGCCTTCCTACCTCTCACCTGTCTCCCCTACAATCTATCCTAAACACTGCTGCCAGAATCACTCTACTCTTTCCTAAATCTGTCTCAGCGTCTCCCCTGCTGAAATCCCTCTCCTGGCTTCCGATTAAATCGCGTATCTCACACTCAATTCTCCTGCTCACTTTTAAAGCTTTACATTCTTCTGCCCCTCATTACATCTCAGCCCTAATTTCTCGCTATGCACCATCACGACTCTTGCGTTCTTCTCAAGGATGTCTTCTTTCTACCCCCTTTGTATCTAAAGCTCTCTCCCGCCTTAAACCTTTCTCACTTTCTGCCCCACACCTCTGGAATGCCCTTCCCCTCAATACCCGACTAGCCCCCTCGCTATCCACCTTTAAGACCCACCTTAAGACACATCTGCTTAAAGAAGCATATGAGTAGCACTGGATAATCATGGACACATGACACAAAGCTTGGCCCCCTGCAGACGCACTTACTAGTATTCCCTCCTACTGTCTCTGTACGTTCTCCCTACCTACCAATTAGATTGTAAGCTCCTCGGAGCAGGGACTCCTTTCTTAATGTTACTTTTACAGTATGTCTGAAGCACTTATTCCCATGATCTGTTATTTATATTTGTTATTTATATGACATGTATTACTACTGTGAAGCACTATGTACATTTTATGGCGCTATACAAATAAAGACATACATACATACATACATTTGTGGTGTGAAGATAGTCAGCGCAAACCTCACGGGCCTCCCGATGTCGATGGAACCGAATGAAATAAAAGGATATGGATAAAAAAGAATTAAAATCTCAGTGTATTAGATACACATGTGGGGGATGGGGGAAGAGGGGGGGGGGAAGGGGGAGGGGGGTGAGGGCAGGGGGTGGGAGCAAGGAGGAGGATAATGCTGGAGGGGTTGATAATTGGTTTTCCACTTTAACTAATCAAAGAATACATAAAATTATGGATTCAGTGACTCACACGGGCTTGTGTGGTGTCTCTCCCTCAACGCTGACTGTAGTGGATTTATTACAGACTCATATGCTGGAGTCTCAATATACATAAAACTCACACGGCCTGATGTGAGTCCTTGTCCTCAGAGGGTGATGTCCTGTATGGATGGTGTCTGGGTTGTCTCAGCAGAATTATCCCCCGATGGGTGTAGTGTGTGAGTGTCTCCTCTCCCCGTTTCCCAGATGACCAAAAGGAGTGTATGCCAACAAGGGTTAACAACAATAAAAAAGGTCTTTAATGGGTATACAGTGGAGACATAAGCATATGAAATGCAAACATGTGGTGAACCATAAAAAGTATAGAACAATCTATGACAAAATGAAATAAATTATACTGAGACACAATGAAATAAAATAAGACACAATGAAATAAAATGAAATAAAGCAAACACAAGGACTACACTCACACTTGAAGTCAAATAAAATGGCCCAGTGTGTGTGACTTCAAGTGTGAGTGTAGTCCTTGTGTTTGCTTTATTTCATTTTATTTCATTGTGTCATAGATTCTCAGTATAATTTATTTCATTTTGTCATAGATTGTTCTATACTTTTTATGGTTCACCACATGTTTGCATTTCATATGCTTATGTCTCCACTGTATACCCATTAAAGACCTTTTTTATTGTTGTTAACCCTTGTTGGCATACACTCCTTTTGGTCATCTGGGAAACGGGGAGAGGAGACACTCACACACTACACCCATCGGGGGATAATTCTGCTGAGACAACCCAGACACCATCCATACAGGACATCACCCTCTGAGGACAAGGACTCACATCAGGCCGTGTGAGTTTTATGTATATTGAGACTCCAGCATATGAGTCTGTAATAAATCCACTACAGTCAGCGTTGAGGGAGAGACACCACACAAGCCCGTGTGAGTCACTGAATCCATAATTTTATGTATTCTTTGATTAGTTAAAGTGGAAAACCAATTATCAACCCCTCCAGCATTATCCTCCTCCTTGCTCCCACCCCCTGCCCTCACCCCCCTCCCCCTTCCCCCCCCCCCCTCTTCCCCCATCCCCCACATGTGTATCTAATACACTGAGATTTTAATTCTTTTTTATCCATATCCTTTTATTTCATTCGGTTCCATCGACATCGGGAGGCCCGTGAGGTTTGCGCTGACTATCTTCACACCACAACTGCCACGCTAAGAAGGAGACGGGATTCCCTTCTCCGAAGTCAAGCAGCAACCAGGAAATCAAAAAAGGGCCAGTATATATTTTTATATACTCTTTTACACTTCGTACACAATCACATATCTATATTCCAATTTATTTGAATAGCTTAGGCGTTGCAGCACTTTCTCCGCCACAAATCCTAGGGAGCGCCCCAGTTCAAACAACCTCCATACATACATACATACAAGTGGGAGATACCATTCAGCTGGAAATCATTCTTCGCTCATTATGATGTCACACTTTCATACTGGATTTCGGTGTCCCGTATTATACAAACTTAAATGTGGCAACCCTAGTATATACCAATTATGCTGCTATCCTTAGTCCAGGGTGGGAAGCGAATAATTACCAGCCTAGATTAGAATGACATAGGACCATTTTGTATACAGGAAAAAAAATAAGCACAACTTGTACACTGAGGGGGTTATTCATTAAACTGCAATAGTACCAATCGAGGAACTATAACACTGAAACTCCAATTCAAGTCAATGGGAATTTCTGCGCGATAACCCCACAATCAGAACTATCACACTCTAATAAATAACATCCTAGGGCTTACTAAATATTTTTTTAAAGGAAGCAGTAATACCCCAGAATCCTATATAAGTATAATTCATATAATGCTAGTATCTCATCCCCTGAGCATGTCCTGCTATTTAAAATTTAGTGTTAAAATTCATGCTTTTCTTAATCTCCAGCATCCGAGGTTACCATGGTAACCGTTGCACTACTCTGGGCTCTGTGGAGAGCTCTATTTTAATTGTGAAAGGTGTGACGCGCTCTACCCCTCCCCCCCCCCCCATTCGCCCCTGCTGTTTCCTCCTATCCTTGGCCCCACCCCCAGGCTCCTGAAACCTCCTCTGGCGAGAGCTCTATTTTAACCTCTTGGACACCTAATATTTGAAACGCTTATATTCACTGAACGGAGCATCAAATTTAATGAATATATATAGTCTCGGGAAGGGCAGGAATTGATCCAGTGAGGTAAGCAAGAATAACAAAAGACAATGCCCAAAATTGGCGTATCAGCGTGGACTGCGGCTTTTATTAATAAAAATGTTTTTTCTGCCAGACGAGCCTGCCATGCATTGCCCCTCTGGCAGGATAATGGTAGCTGCTTTTCCCCATAGGTGTTAAATCCCAAAGCCTTAGTTAAAGGAGTCTACCTATTCTATTATTATTTTTTTTACAAAAAGGGATGTGGTCCGTGGAAAGGTGTACTGGTATCAGAGACGGGCGAACCTGTCCCAATCCGATCCGCGGATGTCGCGCAACGGGTTTTACCCAAAAAACGATCCGCACACAGAAATCTGAATGCGGATTGGGCACTAAAAAAGATCCAGCCGGATACAGTGGAATCCACCATCAGATCCATTCTGGACGATTGTTATCTGAAATCAGGTTGACGGATTCATACAAATCAGAGAGAAAAAGCAGTGCCTGTGTATAACCCCACTTTGTTTCCCTAGGTGTCTTAGTATTGAGATACTAGGGCGGGGACTCTGAGTCCACCTCCCGTTTATAGGATAGAGAATAATCAGCCTGCAAGAACCAGGATAGGGTGAGAAAACACTGAGTAACATGTATCTTGTAAGTTGCTGTATTTTATGTATGCAGAACACAATAATTACATACAGGGGTCCTCATACTCGAAGGACCTTGAACAACACATATCACACTTGCATAGGGTTGCCAGGTGGCTTCTCCAAAAATACTGGACACAATGGTGAAAGGTGTGACGCACTCGACACACACCCATGCTGTTTCCTCCTCTCCTTGGCCCCACCCCCAAGCTCCTGACATCTCCTAATTGGCTGCATTACCCAGCAACAGCCAATCAGGATGGATGAAGCTACCTGGCCCCTTAGCAACAGCCCTTCTCAGGGAAATTCCATGCGTTCCCCCCCCACCAAGCCGGTCAGGTCACTTCCATACATGTCCAGTATTACTTCTAATTGTTTACTGGACAGAGTGTCCAAATACAGGACAGTTCGGTTCACTACTGGACACCTGGAAACCCTACACTTGCAAGGAGAGATTAAGGAGGTACCTCACTGTGCAATTGTCTCACTGGTCTCAATACTAACTAAAGGGCCACTGTTAGTGCTGGAGCTGGGACCGTGGCACGACCCTCTGACATTGAAACGGGGTTGATGGGGTTACATCTGGGTGATATCTGGGTGAACAGTGTCGTTTTTGTTCTTTGTATTTTTATACAAAACCTAACAAGTAATTTTAAAATACTTTTTTAAGTTATTTTGTAAACATCTACAGAAAAAGTGAAGGGCACATGAGATATTCTCTTACAAAGAATGTATTTGTTGCACACCATCCTATTTAAAACATAACATTTAATAAATCAGGATAACACACGTATCATTGTTAGCTGTAAACAGTAATTAAAAAAGTGTGGTAGTAGGGTATGGTGGAAATAAAATTAAATAGTATTCAGTAACAATCAAGTACAGGGTAATTAGTAAATGAAATTCGACTGTTAAGCATGAGAGTTGGATAGTAATCCTTAATAGGAGTGTTTCATTTCCACGCATGTGGGTTAACGAGCTGTACGTGGGTTTAGCAAGCGGACAACAATGAGGCTAAGCATTAATATATAGTCCTGTTAAATCCAATAATAGGTGCGGTCCTAGGATGCCACAGATAACACTTGCTAATTATAATATAACAAATGAAAGTGGTAAAGCCACTAGTGTGGTGACTCAGCAGTATGCCCACAGTTAATCACATATGTATCACACTGCATACAAAGTAGCAGCAGTGAGTGCCCCAGCAAGGTACGTGTACAATATGTCAAATCAGCTGAGCGATCAACAGCCAAATCGCAACAAGACCTCCGGGATACTGTGCGATAAGTGGAGAGTCATGAGTCAGGCTACACTCTGAATCGGGAGTGTGGATGGGAGCCTGCCAGGAAATTAAACTCAGTCAGGAGAGAAGTGTAAGGATTTGGTGTATGAGCCTAGCAAGCAGAGTGTCCAATGTATGTTTAATGGAATCGACATGCTCCAAGCATGAGCGTCCGCAGGGGGGGGCAAGGGGGGGCGCTTGCCCCCCCCTGGATCCTCGCATTAATTTAATAAAATATGCTGGGCCGCGGCCCGGGATTGGATGGGAGGCGGGGCTTTAGCGAAAGTAGAGAGCAGTAGTCACGCAGGGGTGGGGGCCGCCACGCTCTCCCGCGCTTTTGCACACCAGCCAGCACCTCGATCGAACCGTCTGTTTCATTCCAGCCTCACCGTCCGTCTGAACCCGTGGTCGCATACGGTAGGGACCCGTGGGACCAGGGAGAGATGGAGATGCGGGGGAGAGAGGGAGATTGGGGGGGCAAAGAAGCTTGGGGGGGGCGAGGGAGATTGGGGGTGGGGGGAGGTTGGGGGGGGGGGGGGGCAGGGGTGGGGGCCGCCACGTGCCCTCCAGCTCTTCCGCGCTGTAACTCCCCATCTGGCACCCAGACTCTCCCTCTGGCCCTCCCTCCTGCACCCCGGCACCCTAATCACTCTCACCGTGAGATGGGAGATGCAGAGGGGGGAGAGATGGGAGATGCAGGGGGGGGGGGGGGCAGTGAGATGGGAGATGCAGGGGGGGGGAGAGAGATGGGAGATGCAGGGGGGGGAGTGAGATGGGAGATGCAGGGGGGGGGGGAGAGAGATGGGAGATGCAGGGGGGGGGAGAGATGGGAGATGCAGGGGGGGGAGTGAGATGGGAGATGCAGGGGGGGAGAGAGATGGGAGATGCAGGGGGGGGGAGAGATGGTAGATGCAGGGGGGGGAGAGATGGGAGATGCAGGGGGGGGAGTGAGATGGGAGATGCAGGGGGGGGAGAGAGATGGGAGATGCAGGGGGGGGGGGAGAGATGGGAGATGCAGGGGGGGAGAGAGATGGGAGATGCAGGGGGGGGGGAGAGATGGGAGATGCAGGGGGGGAGAGAGATGGGAGACGCAGAGGGGGGGGGGGGAGAAATGGGAGATGCAGGGGGGGGGGAGTGAGATGGGAGATGCGGGGGGGGAAGAGAGATGGGAGATGCAGGGGGGGAGAGATGGGAGATGCAGGGGGGGAGAGAATGTGGGGGTGGGGGGGAGGGTGAGAGAATGGGGAGGGTGAGAGAATGGGGGTTGGGGGAGGGTGAGAGGATGGGGGTTTGGGGGGAGGGTGAGAGAGAATTTGGGGGGGTGGGGGGTTAGAGGAATGGGGAGTGAGAAGGGGGACAGAGGGGACATAAAGGGGAAGGGGCGCAGTTGATGATGTAATTTTTTTTTTTTTTTTTTTTTTTCATGTGTCCCGGTTTTTATTTTTGTTAATCTGGTCACCCTACTTAAAGGGATCCCATAAGTGTTTTTGTGCACTCACCACCACTTTTACGCCGGGCACTGGCCGTTAAAATTATGCCCCCCCCCCTGAAAAAATTTCTGCGGACGCCCATGGCTCCAAGATGCATCTGGGTAGCTGTCTAGTTCTGCCAACATATTTTTTTGTCACAGGAGCATGTGATAAGATTGACCACATTGATGGTACGACAACTGATAAATGTATCAATACTCAATTGTTTGCTACAGTTGTGGTTCAAAAATGTTTTAGAGAGGGAGACATGATTATAGGTTACAACCCTGGCATTTATACGTCCCCTTAATGGGGAAGGGAGCCAGTTAGTTGGTCATGCCCGCTGATGATGGCTATGGACCAGATCAGCGTTTCCCAAATGGTGGGTCGCGACCCGGCACCGGGCCACGCAACCATAATTGCCGGGTCGAAGCGAGGCTGGCCGCGCGGTGTTGTCCCCCCCCCAGTAAAAAAAAAATGGCGGCGATTATGGCAGCTCCTCTGAGGCCCGCACATTACGTGGGACGGAGGGGGAAGTACTAGCTCCTACTGCGGCCCGCTTCCCCCCGCGGCCAGCTTCCCGCGCTCCCCCCGAGCTCACCTCTCATGTCCCCAATCCCACCTCCCGTCCCGGGCAGCTGCCGCGGGGATATCGGGGGCAGCAGGGGAAAGCATCCGGCGGCAAGGTAAGTCACCCCACCCAGTCACTGTCTCCCACCCAGCCACTGTTTCCCACCCACCCAGTCACTGTCTCCCACCCACCCAGTCACTGTCTCCCACCCAGTCACTTTCTCCCACCCAGTCACTGTCTCCCACCCAGTCACTGTCACCCACCCAGTCACTGTCACCCACCCAGTCACTCTCTCCCACCCAGTCGCTCTCTCCCACCCAGTCACTGTCACCCACCCAGTCACTGTCACCCAGTCACTCTCTCCCACCCAGTCACTGTCTCCCACCCACCCAGTCACTGTCTCCCAGCCACCCAGTCACTGTCTCCCACCCACCCAGTCACTGTCACCCACCCCCCCAGGCACTGTCACCCACCCAGTCACTGTCACCCACCCAGTCACTGTCACCCACCCAGTCACTCTCTCCCACCCAGTCACTCTCTCCCACCCAGTCACTCTCCCCCACCCAGTCACTCTCTCCCACCCAGTCACTCTCTCCCACCCAGTCACTCTCTCCCACCCAGTCACTGTAACCCAATCACTGTCTCCCACCCACCCAGTCACTGTCTCCACCCACCTACCCAGTCACCGTCAAGGGTCACCGTCTCCCTCCCAGTCACCGTCTCCCACTCAAGTCACCCACCAACCCAGTCACAATCTCCCAAGTCACCGTCTCCAAATGTCACAGTCTCCAAAGTCACCGTCTCCTAACCCAGTCACTGTCTAAGTCACCGTCTAAGTCACCGTCTCCAAAAGTCACCGTCTCCCATCCACCCACCAAGTCAACATCTCCCACCCACCCAATCACTGTCCCACCCAGTCGCCGTCTCCCACCCATCGTCTCCCACCCACCCACCGTCTCCCACCCACCCAGTCACCGTCATGGTCACCGTCTCCCACCCACTCACCCAGTCACCGTCTCCCACCCAGTCACTGTCTAAGGTCACTGTCTCCCACCCAGTCACTGTCTCCCACCCATCCACCCAGTCACTGTCTATGGTCACTGTCCCAGTCACTGTCTGTCACTGTCTCCCACCCACCCAGTCATTGTCTCCCACCCACACTGTCACCCAGTCACTGTCTCCCACCCACCGTCATTCACCCACCCACCGTCATTCAAACCGCCATTCACCCACCCACCGTCATTCACCCACCTGTCATTCTACTGTCATTCACCCACCCACTCACCCACCCAGGCAGGCAGTCACATGTCTTTTGTTGAAAATACAGAAAAAACATTACAATGCAACCTGTTTATTTTTATATCTCAATAAGAAAACAGTTAAGTAAAAGTTGCGCGCTAAAATATATTTTTTCGTGGTAGGTGCGCTATGGGTTCGGGGGGGGGGGGGCTGCTCCTTTAATTTTCCCGGGCCCCATGATTTCTGTTGGCGGCCCTGGATAGGAGGTAGGAGGTAGTAGGGGGGATGGGGTGTTGTTGTACCTGTGCCTCCTGTCCTGGCGCTCCCTTCCCCTCGGTCCCCTTAGTGTGGGAGATGGGCACGGGGACGGGCATTTGTGGCTACGAGGTCGCTGGCGGGCAGGGGGAGGCGGTGGAGCCGCCTGCTTGGATCACCGTCCTTTCCTCTCTCCCCCGCCCCCCCCCTCCAGTCACTCACATCCGTCACTGCCTGTAATTCACTGTGTGTGTCTGTGTGTGTATAGGGGAGAGTTTGTGTGTGTGTATCAGTGTCTCTGTGTGTGTGTATCAGTGTCTGTGTGCGTGTGTGTATCACTGTGTGTGTGTGTGTGTGTGTGTATGTTTGTATCAGTGTGTGTGTGTGTGTGTTTGTATCAGTGTGTGTGTGTGTGTTTGTGTTTGTATCAGTGTGTATGTGTGTGTGTATCAGTGTTTGTGTGTGTATCAGTCTGTGTTTGTGTATCAGTGTGTGTATCAGTATGTATCAGTATCTGTGTGTGTGTGTGTGTGTGTATCAGTGTCTGTGTGTGTGTGTATCAGTGTGTGTGTGTGTGTGTGTGTGTGTGTGTGTGTGTGTGTGTGTGTGTGTGTGTGTGTGTAGCAGTGTCTCTGTGTGGCTGTGTGTGAGTCAGTGGCTGTGTGTCTGTGTGTATCAGTGTCAGTGGCTGCGTGTGTGTGTATCAGTGGCTGTGTGTGTGTCTGTGCAGGCCAGCAATGGCTGTGTCTGTGTGGGTGTCTGTGCGTGGTCAATGTGTGTTGGTCTGTCTGTGTGAGTGTCTGTAGGTCAGTGACTGTGTGCGTCTGTGCAGGTCAGATAGAGAATGGGGGGGGGGAGAGAATAGAGGGGATTGGGAGAATATATGACATCTGTATGGACATTCATAACTGTTTTATTTTACCTATAGGCGATAAAAATTTTAGTGGGTCACGAAGGAGAAGTTCAAAAATAACCGGGTCACGGAAAAAAAAGTTTGGGAAACGCTGGACCAGATGATCACACAGATTCCTTGAGCGTCTGCTCGTGATAGATGGAGTAAGTTGTAGGTCTTCTTTTAAGATCACTGTCAGCGAGGAGGAGGTGCCAATACTTTGTGAAGATGTGTTTTATCGCGCACCATCTTTAACTGTAGGTACCAATACATCCTGCTTTTTTATTATCAGTTTTTCTTAAAATTTTATTTGACAGTAATGAGTCTCAATCACGGACAAGTGCACAGTTCTAGGCTTTTTTCATGACATTCTGTGAGGTCTAGGAGAATACCTCCCTCTGGAGGGGTTCCCCCCATGACGGGACTCACCGCCGCGGTGTGAGGTCCAGAGGAGCACTTTCCCCTGGAGGGGTTTCCCCTGCGGCTATGATCACCGCCGCTCCTGCTGGGCCTCCACGCCGTCGTGGGCGGGATCTCCCCTCTCCTCCGCTTCCCGCGGCGGCTGCTGACTTCGCGCATGCGCGCGCACGGCAGGGGACTTTTGCGTCCGCCCTCGGAGAGTGTTCCCGCCCCCAGCTGAGGCCGCGCGCGTCTCTCCCGCGCGGTGCACACGCCTGATGCGTGTGCACCGCTCACAAGCTGCACATCTGATACACCTGTGGTAAGTCTCCATACCAATCCCTATCTTCCCTTGGGCCGCTCCCTCGTTACTCCCCTTCTCCCTATTGGTCCTTCCTCCTACTTATACCTTGCTCAGCCATTCATTCTTTGGCTGAGCATAGCTTTGTATGACCTGTATTTACCACGGTCGTGCCTGCCTCAGTTCCTGTTTCTTTGTCTCTGTAGTGTTCCCTTGTGTACCGACCGGCCTGGCTGTGGATCCACTTCCGTCTCCTGCCCTCAGCTTGTATCCTGACCTCCTGGACTTCTCTACCCCTTCACCTTGGTTTGCAGAGTCCTACCTACTTCCCGGCTCTGGACCCCAGGCTCTCGGTACCACCTATCTTCTGGAACCTCCCTTCTCGTCTGGCGAGTATCTTATTTTACCTTATACTCCCAGACGGTTCCAGACACCTATTTTCCAATTTCCAGGCGTGTCCCCGTAGCTGTGGGTGCAGTTTGTTACCCATCTCACCTCAGTTTCGGGGTCCCTCCTTGTCCGTGGTGAGCACAGCGTAACACATTCAAACTGTAGCCACGTTTCATAAAGTGGTTCCTTAAATCTTTAGATTGAGTTGTAAACTCATGCAGAGTGGAGCAATTCCACCTTAAGCAGAGGTATTGTCCAGTCGGTATCTCCACCACTAAGCTTGTTGGATGTTGGCGCTGTGCCAAGAGTAGACTATTGGTAGCCGTACTTTTCCTGAATACCTTTGATTGAATGTTGCCAACTGAATCAATATAGATATTGAGATCAAGAAACGTGATGGTGGTTTGGCTTATCTCAGTTGTTAATTTGAGATTTAATTGATGGTTGTTCAAGTGTGCAACAAATTCAGAAAAAAAGCATAGCAGGACCATTCCACAAGATTAGAATATTATTTATGTACCTGAACCACATGTCAATGTGATCTGTGTACATATATAATTCAATGTTAAACACATGGACATCCTCCCATCAGCCCAGGTACAAATTGACATATGTGGGTGCACAGGCCGTGCCCATTGATGTACCCTGGATCTGGTGGTAATACTGTCCATCGAAGATAAAATAATTGTGTGTTAACACGAACTGTAAGAGGTCTAGGATAAATTTACTATGCTTCCCCAATCTATAGTCTCTTGTGGACAGAAAGTGTGCACATGCTTTAAGTCCATTGTCATGTCTTATGCTAGCATATAATGACTCCACGTCAAGACTGGTGACAAAGGTTTCAGAGGTGACGGCAACACCACTGAGTCTATTCAAAGTGTCTTTGGTGTCTTGAACATGGGTTGGTAAGCTAGTCACAAAGCTCCGGAGAACCTTGTCAACGTAAACACTGCTGCCTTCAGTGAGGCAATTGTTCCCCGAGACACTAGGTCACACTGGTCGGTGCAATTGGTTCTTTGGTAATTTGGGAAGATTGTAGAAAGCGATTGACCCCCAGAAAAAATTAAGCTCTTTGAGCTTGAGGCCGCCCAAAATGCAGTCCCCATGATGTAGAGAGTACTTTCTGGGGCACTCAAAGGCTTAGTGCAGTGTAATATATGCAGAAAAATAGGGGGTGGAGGGGGAAGGAAGTCCTCAAGGGGGTAAAGACTGCATGTGCGGCCAACATCAATTTGCAGAACAAAAATAGAGAAACAGAATTCTCCCAAATCAGAAGTAGAGCTCTACTTACAAATAGTCTTGCAAATGTAGCCCTGGGTAAGTTTGGGCTATGAATCTGCCTCCTCCTGTGCAGTAATACCTGGTAAGGGCAGGTTTACCAGGAGTAATTATGGGTTTTCCCCACACACTGCAGTTCAGCGAGTCAGAGAAGGTAATACTTAGGCCTTGTGTCAATCAGAGGCACAGGGGTGGGTCTACTGGATCTGTACTTAACGAATTGCACTTCCTGAATTTAGCAGTGTCTCTACCTTTGAGAGAGACTGGTCTACCCTATCTGGACTGTGCAGGGCTCTGCCAGTCTGATGCCCTCCCTTAGGAGAGCGGAGGGAGATCATTCCTTTTATCTTACCAGGAGATAAGAGAAGAGCACGGACAGCTTCTAGGGCCCTGACTAGGAGTGTTGTCCAGGGACATCCTTTTGGTGTTGGCCTGCTGATGTGCTGCTAAGCACATTGCTGTATGATGGGCAGTCTGCCTTACACTGATGCATTAAAGTATTCCTGTGATTCAACATACTTCTCGCCTGAGACTGGAATCTATCAGGGAGAAGCTGAGAGAGATTCTCCTGCAGAGGTTCCTCCCTACAAGTCTGAGGATCTGCAAGAGATGGAGTCGCTGTTGTAAGTACCACTCATGTTCACCTCAGAAGCCTGTCCTGATATCCCCATACCATCGCGGGAGACTCAGGGCCCCCTGTTGCCAGCAGGTTTGCACCACATTAGATCCAGTAACCAGTATAGCAATTTCCCTAGTGTACCCTACATGAGATTGGGGGGGGGGGGGGGGGGGTGAGGGCGGTTGAGGGTTACACAAACAAACTAGTAATTTAATCAGGAACAATGGAAGAAAGGTCCGTGTTGGACCTGAAACGCTGCGTTCTCCATTGTTCCTGAATAAATTAACTTTTTTTGCCAGACTATTTGTAATTTGTATTTGTAAGTCGAACTTTACTTCTGATATTCAGGAATTCTGTCTCTCTATTTTTGTTCTGCTCCAGTAGAAGCAACATGAATTTATTCTCTTTTTTTCCCAAGTTTTATTATTGTCCTATCTGTGATGGAATCTTTGCATTTAGCACACACGTTTTTGTTTTTTTGATGAGGGCTTTCTTTGTGTTGGAGAGACCTACAGTATCTGACTTTCAGTGATAAAATGAAACTTACATCACTGAATACTCTATAAACATAGATCATATAAAACATTGGTTCAAAACGATGCCCCAGCTGCTTTCTGTATCCTCGCACATTTTAGTGGTCTATTAGAAAGATGGATGGATCTGCATAAATGTTTTTCAAAACAAGATCCCGACTATGATCATTACCAGGTCTCATTGCTTGCCAGGAATTTTGTTAACGCACGTTTAGTACAAATGGCTGAATGCAATCCAAGGTGTACTGTAAATGGCAGGGGTTGGCACGGACATATTATTATGCCCATGTTCTTTACAAGTATATCTTGGTACACAACACAGAGAGAAACAATGCCATGGATTGAACTAACAATTGCTACTTAGACATGTTTTTTGTCTACTGAGTGGAACTGCCCTTTTAAAGCAGCAGTGCAAGCTGCCGTTTTTAAAATGTTATTACATTCCCCCCCCTCTTTGATATGTACATCAATACAATCCACACAATAAGGAATTAGCTAAATTGCATATCGATCCATTATCTTGTGATCGATCGGCGCAGATTTGGCTTGGGGGTTCACTAAATGGCTGTCAGTGCAGCAGAAGAGGACCAAAGATGCAAAGTTCTGTGGGGAAGATCATGCGACCAGGCAGTCACTAGATACAATTGGTGCACTGCTAGAGAGAGGGCAGGGTTCAAAAAGTGAGTGTGCCAGAGCTTGTTTCAGAAGAGGAAGGGGATGGGATTTTGTAAATTGTTGCTATAGAAACCAAAAATGCTTGTTACATTATAATACTGTAACCATGCTGTAAAATGGCTGCAGTCATCTCTCCTGGTGGCAGTAAGGCCTGGTAAGTTGTGGGCATGCCAGCAGTAATTATGGAGGTTTGCCCTCACACCCTGGTGAGGTGCCCTATGTGTGGAAGGGAGTGGCTACATGCTCTGAGTCCACCCTTAGCGACATCAGAGATGTGCCCACCCCCTGGAGATATAAGGCACAGCACTGTTCAAAAGTTAGTGTGATAGTGGAGCAGTTGTTAGTGGAGGAGGTGTTAACGAAAGGTTAAGGAGCAAGCCTGGACTGAGGCTTGGAGGACAACTATGAGCCTGTGACCAGGGACCTGGCACAGGAATTATCTCTATTCGGGAGATAAAGGAACCCACCTATTAAGGGCAGAGCAAACCTTTCAAAGGGGAGCACGGTGAACATGTCGGGCTGATTACACCGACTGTGAAGGGCGGCTAGCCCACCGTGTGTGCAATAAAGATGTTCCTGTTCAACTATACCCTCGTGTGTATGTGTGGAGTGATTACACAGAGGGGTGCACCACAGAGGAGTTCCTCACCAGGACCATCCCCAAGCAAGAGAAGGGATCCTGATGAGGTGGAGGCGCTGCACTGGATATAGGTAGGACTCAGCACACTACCTCAGCTGCCTGTCTGGGTTGGCAAATCCCCACATACCATCATGCGGGAGAATCAGGAGTCGTGTTGCCAACAGGTGCACCACCAGACATCCCACTGTAATGGGGACTGGTTAGATCACAGGGGCCAATATGAGATTGGGTGGGTCAGGCCAGTTCAGAAAACCTGTTACATTTGGAGGCGCTGCTGAGATGACCTGTCAACAGGACAGGCTTTTGCTAGGCACACTAAGAAACAGGGAGAGTGTCTGCTGCCACTTTGTGCTGTGTTGGGACGGAACCTAGGGGTAGTCAGGGGGCTGATGGAGTTTGTCAGTTCGCAGGGACGACCTAGGGGCCCGAAAGGAGTTGGGGGTTTGGAGCCAGGCTATAGCTGTCCTAGTCACCTTGAGGTAGTGCTAGTTGGTAGGATGCCTAAAGGGATAGCCTGTTAACGTGGTCAGGAATCCTGGAGAGGGTCTGCGCTAGGCTAACCAAGATAGGTAGACGCCCCAGTACTGCATGGAAGCCCCAGAGTACTCTAGCCCATTCCAAACCACTTAACGTAGGGAGCACCGACTGGGAGGAAGGAGATACAGCAGACACTGAGAGAGTGAGCCTAGCCTGAGGTAGTGCATACATTAGGTACACATGGTGGTGCATCAGGGAAATCTTTATTGTGCCGGTGTGGTAGCTGCCCCGCAGAGAGGAGCTCCATGTACAATAATTACGGAAACAATACATCTATGGCGACCGCAAGAGTGGAGGATCTGCGCGGTGCGGATGGTCCCGATAGGCGACCGGAGGCTGATGGGGAGAGCACACCTGGCGTGCGCCCCGCTGAAGAGCAAGCTGTTACTGATATGTCTGTCACGAGCCTGCTATGGAGTGGAGTGAGAGCAGTGGCCGCCCCATTTTGGTCCTGCCTAGGACCCCGAGGCGCTACCCTGGAGGACTGTGTTGAGGACATTGCTATAGCAGGAGGAGAACACAGTGAGAGTGACTGTCAGTCGACATACAAACAGATGAACGCTACCTCATTCATTGCCCAGACTGACAGTGCAACCCAAAATGGCGGCTCCCACTTCCCTGGGAGACCGCGTGGGCCGATTGCAGAGAATTCTGCAAATGCAAAATTTGCAAGGAGTTGGCCAGGAGCGGCGCCAACAGGAGAGCCCCGCCCTGATGGGGGGTATGGCGCGAAAGCTGCGGCCACGCCTTCATGGACAGTGACTCACTCAGCCCCAGTGCTGAGCCAACCGATTTCCCTGTGGGACCCTCCCCTAATCTCAACCAGGGGGAGTGGTTTCCAACTATGCCCCGTGGGTATGAATCCAGTGGAGCCAGGAGCTGGTGAGCCGGCGGTGCTGTTACCAAAAGTAGTTTCTGCAGCTGGTGCTGTGTGCGGGAAGGAGGGGTATTTTGCACGCAAGGCCGCTGTAAGAAATCGGCTGGGATTGGCGCCAAAGGAAGAACCCCACCCAGTGGGGGATAAGGGCGCGAAAGCTGTGGCCGCGCCCTCCAGGACTGAAAGAGGTGCGGTCTTAATTAAAGGACATCCTATCCCGTTATGGGACCCGCCCATCATCGCTACTACTGGGGGCGGGTTCCAACTATGTCAGATGAGGGTGGAGCTGGACCAAGGAGTGGCTGCCAACTCAACCCCTGCTGATCAGTCACGAGGAGCCAGCTTAGCAAGCAGACCATTGCAGCGAGTGACTCCCACCAAGAGGATGGATCAACCCCAAGAAGTGATGGGCATGGTGACCACTCAGCCATACTCGGTACCAGGAGGCGTGCTGGTAATCCGGGTGGCTGGAACAGAGACTGTGGTAGGCCTCTGCCTACAATGCCGAATACCAGGCGGCGCCGTGGGTACAGCGGGGCACTGTTCACAGTGTGGTACGCGGTATCTGTGGCCTATGCCCATATTTGTGCCAATCCAGGCAAATGACCCCCCGGGGGATACGGCTAGGCTGTCTGCCGAGTCTCCCGGTGCACAGTGGAAGGAAAGTGCAGGTCCCGGAGAATGGGGACCGGAGCCGGTTACTACGGCTGGGTCAGTAAGGAATGGAGCGGCCGAGCAGACTACCGACCGAGGGAAGAGAAGGCGGTCGCCACGATCGGCGACCCCAAGTACCCTTAAAGTGGATTCCTCGGACGAGGGACCCAAAGAACTATCCAGTACCCTGGTCTGGCCGGTGGCAGTGTCCTGTGGAGGGAACAGGGCGGCAGAACCACTTACCGGGAGTGACGGCCGGAAGAGCAGAGTGTCCCCCGTGGATAGAAAAGTTGAAAGGCGGAGCACATCCGTCCCCGGGGTCGGCGGGACCAGCGGTGACGGGCGATCCACGCCCACCCTACGGACTGGTAAGAATAGCCCTTGTTCTTGCCAGGCTCCGGTGCTGACACTAGCGGAGGAGGGGCCGTGCCAGGCCAAGACGGCACACGTGGCAGCAGGTGGACTTCCGGACGTCATCGTGGAGGAAGAGATCCCGCATCGGGGTCCATCCCAAGATGGCGGCACCTCCGCGTCCGGTGATGACGTCGTTTCTGGCGGAGGCAGCGGAGCAACCGGAAAGAGATCGCCAACGCTTCGGTGATCGAGCAGTGGTTCCCGATCGACTAGGAAGACCAAGAGCAAGCGACGGACCGAGAAAGGTGAAGCTCAGCCAGCGGTACCACTGCTCAGTGGTACGGGACAGTCCGATAACAGAGAGCGGGTCGGAACCCCGCGGCTGCCAACCGCCTACCCCTATGCCCAACCCCACGCCCTAGCTAATGACCCTGCCCCAATCACCTTTTCCCGGGGATCCACATCCAGTTTGGGGATATCGGAGGGGTCCTTGGGAGTTGGTGAGGAACGGACTGGGGAGGGACTGAGCAGTTATGCCTCCGAGGGTGGTTCGAGGGGAGGAGGGCAGCTGGGAAAAGCGTCGGAGTCCAGGTGGGTGGCTGATGTGCAGTTGAAGGAGACGCCGAAGCATGAAAGGTGGTCCAGACCCCGTTCAGCGGGGACCTCCGGGATATGCTCTTGGGGGGGTACCGAAGAGGGAGACTCTCTAGAGTCTGGGCCCGAGAGGCCTAGGGAGACCCGTTGGTGGGCTCCCTTATTTGAGGGATATGTGGGGTGGATGGACCGCATGCGGTTTCTGTTAGAAAAGGATGATGTGGTGGACTACTGGTGGGCTAAAGGGGAGTTCACGCCCGCTGAGAGAAGGAAAGAATTACAATTCAGGTGGTTCCTAATAGGCCGGAACGAGATTGAACCAATGGGTCCTGAGATGTTATCAGACCCTGTAGACCAAGATGAGCCCTTGTCCTGGGTATTACCAGGGAGAGCGGGGAACGCCAATTTGACTAGGTGTAGCCGGGCTGAAAGGGCCATTACAGCCAAATACAAGTACTCCCATGGCTTGGAGTATCCATATGTCCCAGAACCCCTCATGCAAGAGATTGAGGATAAAAGGGACCAATGGTTAAGGGAGACCATAGAGGAATACATGATCAATAAGGGCGGTGCCATTACTGGCAGTAAGGCGGAGGAACGAATTGAACACCTAATAAGGGTATGGAGCATAGGGCGGAGTGTTTACAAACACAAGGTGGTGTACCGGCCTGAGAGGGGTTTGCCGCGTAGTTACAGCGTGACTGTCCTGGACATGGGGGGTCGGGAGGTTAAGAAACCCGATCCCCGGCACTATTATTAGGAGGTACTGGATAGCATTGCGCGAGTTCGTGGCTGCTGGACAGGACGTGCTTGGCGCAATGTGGTTTGTTTTTCATGAATCTGTATGTTCTAATGATTTTGTGCGTGTGATCATTTTACAGTGCTTCCTGGAGAAAGGTACTTCAAATTTAGGTCCCAGCCGGGGACGGTGGGATTCACCAGGGGGAGAATGTAACCACGCTGTAAAATGGCTGCAGTCATCTCTCCTGCTGGCAGTAAGGCCTGGTAAGTTGTGGGCATGCCAGCAGTAATTATGGAGGTTTGCCCTCACAGCCTGGTGAGGTGCCCTATGTGTGGAAGGGAGTGGCTACATGCTCTGAGTCCACCCTTAGCGACATCAGAGATGTGCCCACCCCCTGGAGATATAAGGCACAGCACTGTTCAAAAGTTAGTGTGATAGTGGAGCAGTTGTTAGTGGAGGAGGTGTTAACGAAAGGTTAAGGAGCAAGCCTGGACTGAGGCTTGGAGGACAACTATGAGCCTGTGACCAGGGACCTGGCACAGGAATTATCTCTATTCGGGAGATAAAGGAACCCACCTATTAAGGGCAGAGCAAACCTTTCAAAGGGGAGCACGGTGAACATGTCGGGCTGATTACACCGACTGTGAAGGGCGGCTAGCCCACCGTGTGTGCAATAAAGATGTTCCTGTTCAACTATACCCTCGTGTGTATGTGTGGAGTGATTACACAGAGGGGTGCACCACAGAGGAGTTCCTCACCAGGACCATCCCCAAGCAAGAGAAGGGATCCTGATGAGGTGGAGGCGCTGCACTGGATATAGGTAGGACTCAGCACACTACCTCAGCTGCCTGTCTGGGTTGGCAAATCCCCACATACCATCATGCGGGAGACTCAGGAGTCCTGTTGCCAACAGGTGCACCACCAGACATCCCACTGTAATGGGGACTGGTTAGATCACAGGGGCCAATATGAGATTGGGTGGGTCAGGCCAGTTCAGAAAACCTGTTACAATACATTACAAATATCATTCAGAGTTGTTTAGTATTTTCTCATAGTACAGAACTGATTTATTTAAATAAAAAAAAACACACATGTAGGATATTGCTTGGTCTGCAGCTTTAAAAGGCCAGTCAGTCCTGGGATCAAACTATATACAGTAGCATGTTTAATACATTAAAGGAGCAATCCAAGAGGGGCCATTTACCACTCCGTCCCCCCTTATTTTTTTTATACATAGGATTGAAGCAGAGTGTCTTAGGAGCTTAACACCATTAATTTCAGCTCCTGGGACCCCCTGTTTCCCGATATACAGGCCTTCATAGGGGGTGTCGGTATCTCCTGCAAGTTTAAACCCCCTGCGTCACGTCGGCCAATAGGAAGCCGCACCGGATAACATCAAGGCTTCCTATTGGCCAGCAGGAAGCAGTAGCTTTGAAAAGTGGACATTACGTGAACCCCAGCTAACAAACCGGAGCGTCTATCGGCACCTCCTACAGAGGTAAATATTTCCGGAAGTAGAGGGCCAGCGGAGCTGAAATGAATGGGGTTTGCACCGGAGACCCCCTGCTTCAATCCTATGTAAAAAATAAATAAAAAAGGGAATAAAAATGACCAGCTTTGTTTGCCGCTTTAAATTTAAGCGATCAAAACATTTGAAAAAACAACAACAAATCAGACAAGTATATTTATTTTTCAATATTTTTTTAAATTTAATATCTACATAACACCCATATGCCTTTTAAGTGTTTTAATTTTTACCATGCATACCCAGTCTCTTTTGTGATAAGCCTGTTTGTAAACAGCACATAGATAAATTGTTCATCCATACTTCCCCCCCCCCTCCTCTTATATTCTATCTTATTTTATTCCTTCATTAACCAAAGAGATAAACGAGAAGAACAATATTTATCAGGTAACATTAGAATTACAGATATCGGTTGGAAAAAAAAAATTACAACCTTATTAATATATACACACGAAGGAAATAAGTGAAAGTTTTAAAATTTTGGGCTGATTTACGTTTTCTCGTTTTCTAAGGGAGACAAATAAATATACCTTATTTCCTCGATTCTAAGCCGCACATTTTTTTTCACTTTTTCACATTTCTGAAATCGGAATGCGTCTTACAATGGATGTCATTGAAGAAAGGAGGCCGCGCGGGGGCGCTTCTGGAGTACCGACCGGGCGCGAAGCCAGAACCGCCGCAGCGGGGAGGGCTGCTGGGTTACCCGCAGCTGGTGGAGACCAAGGGGGAGCCGGAGTTTGAGTCGTTGGAGGCTTACAAGGGAGGCCGGGTAGGGAAGGAGGACGGTGGAGGGATGCAGCCGGCCGCCATGAGCTGTTACCTGGGTTACCAGACGATGGGAAGCAGCGGGAACTTGTCCACCGCCTTGTCGTCACCCTGTCCTCCTGGCACCCCTCACCCGTCGGAGGGAGAAGGAGGTAGTAGTTGGGAGTGTACTTTTTTTTTGTTTAAAGAACACCACATGCTCCATTTCTGGGGGACTCCTCAGAACCGCACATTTTCTCTAAAGAAATGACAAAATTCTCCAAATTGAACTCCCTGAACATGTCACTGACATTTGCATATTGTCTTCAGAAGGAAGAAGCAACTACGACATCTTTGCAACATGCCCCCTCATGAAATGGCTTCCAGGCCATGGAACGTCAGGAACAGCAAAGTGGATTGGCGGACAGCCGAAGAAGCCAGAAGCGCTCACAACTCACCGGGTGGGGGGCGGATTAAAAATATTTATTAAAACTACATAAAAAACATATATAACATAACAGGGACACAAAACAAAAAAAGGGGGGGGGGGGGTTAGGTCTCCATTAGGATTATCTGTTTTATGGCAGTTTTTCTGCAGCTACAATAATCACACAGCATATGACAGATATTTTTATAGTAAAATGTACACAATATAATAATAATTGTATATAGTGCTTTACTCCCAATGGGATTGAAAGCACTTCACAAATAGAAGAACTCCTCTCTTCCCCCCACCTCCCCGCCCCCCAAAAAAGAAAAAACATCCTATTTAAAGCTATAAAATAAACAAACTCAAGATAAAACATATGATATACAGAATACAGGTTGTGGTTCAATTATGAAAGCCTTGAGCCTGGTTTTATAAAGGGTCTCTCAGACGTTACAAGGCAGCAAGTTTCAAAGAGTAGGAGCAGCAAGGCTAAAAACGTGGGCCACAAAGGTCTGGTTAGTTCACAACCTGGGCCCAGCATTCTGCACCAGCTGCAGGCGCACAGCTCGGTTTCCATAAATCTCAGGTAAATTGCATTACAGTAGTCCAGGTGTGAGGTCCAGGTGTGAGGTCCAGGTGTGAGGTCCAGGTGTGAGGTCCAGGTTTGAGGTCCAGGTGTGAGGTCCAGGTGTGAGGTCCAGGTGTGAGGTGATAAAGGCATGAATTAAGGTAGGGAGATTGCTCCAAAAATCCAGGGAGAGCATGGGAGATATGCAAAAGAAAAAACACAACTAAGTGCAAATGCTTTTCTAATAAGTGACTAGATATTCGTATCTTGGCTCCTGGGTAATTCCTACTCATAATGTAGTAGTAAAGTAAGGGCATATCACAAGCGTGGCAGTCTTTTCTCTGGGGTATCAGGAAGTTGGTACCTAAGTAAAAAGAGAGAACAGGGACCATTGCGCAGATCGAATGAAAAGATTTTTATGAGTTAGAACAGATAAGAAATGCACTTCCATGGTGTGCATAGTATAAAAGCGTGTAACACAATCAGTGTAAAAAATGATCGGCGTCACGATAATCTCACCGCCACCGCTTCCTTGTGAGTTGTTGGTACCGGTGCTGGGTCCCCAGCTGTGCCGGTCGTTCTCCTGGATCCACGGAATCTCTGTAGGCATCTCCTCCGTGCCTCTCCGGCTGGCCTTGCTGGTATCCGTCTGCACCAGCGTCTCCCTATGTCCCGACACTTCACTTCCGGATAGAGCAACCTCACATCCGGTTGCGGACTTGTGGCTGGATAACGCTTCTTACTGTTGCTACGAGTGTCTGAGAGGCTCACATTCTACGCGTTTCGCTTCTGCAAGCTTTGTCAGGAGTGTGCCTCACCCTTCTACTGACCTGTTTATATAGTAACATCAATGATATAATAAAAGAGTAATCGGCGGAAATACATTACAATAAACTAACATATTGACAGCATAGACATATAAAGAGGAACCAATGGGATACATTCCTTTTGTATATAGACACTTTGTTTCACAAAAATCCTATTAACAAGGAACTCATTTAAGAATTTACCTCAGAAAGAGTAACTCTACTAATGGCAATTTAGTTATCAATTTGGCTTATGTATAACTGTTGTGCTTGTATTAACCTTTTAGGTGTAGGAATGCTTCCTTACGAAAAGACTCAATACATTAGTCATTTGGAAGAATAATATTTAGCTATCAGTTCTATGCTTATGACTACATGGGGTACTTAGTTAATATAAGTACTTACTACAAACAAAGTAGGACATGGGACAAGGAAAAGGACGTGAATGTATAATTTTGAAAGCGTGTCTAGATACAATTTATGCTATTGGTGTTACAAATGTATCACGACCATGTAGCAACATTTGACATTAATTATGGCATGCACTCTACTGCAAAGACAAAACGAGAGAGAAAGATATATGATAATATGGTCAAACATATCATATATTTATCTCACTGTTTAATATTGGGATGTTATCAAACACTATTCAACATACATAAATATAAGTATTATTATTACATCTTAGAATTTGAAATCAAACTAATTTATGATAGGAAAGCTCCAAGTTCAATTTCTAGATTGAGACCCTCTCAAGCCAAAGTTTTTAATTTGTGGATCCAGAAGGTCTCTCTCTGGCTCAGCTCTCTGCACCTATCCCTTCCTCTCCAGTGTTGTTTCACTTGCTCTATCGCTGTCATCTTGAGCCCTTTACAGTCTCCTTGGTGACAAAGAGAGAAATGATTTGACACGCTATGTGTGACCACTCTCCTCTTAATGTTGCTTAAGTGTTCAATGACCCTTGTTCTGATGGGCCTTGTGGTTTTGCCCACATATTGTTGCCCGCAAGGACATTCAAGTAAATAAATGATTGAAGTCTGACCTGCATGCAATATGACTTTCTATAGCAAATGAGCTACCTGTGATGTTCGAGTTAAAGCTAAATTTGTCCTCTACTCTAAACTGACACGCTCTGCATTTTGTACATTAATAATATCTCTTATTTTGCGATAACCATCCTGTTGTAGCTGTTTTTATTTTCAGTGCACTCGAGGCTAGGTTCTCTTTCAGGTTCTTCGCCTTCTTAAAGATAACAGATGGTTTCTCAGGAATATGATCCCTAAGAATAGGATAATTTATTGGAATGTCCCAAGGCTTACTTATGATGTTTTTCATCTTTTGTGAATCTCTATTAAAACCTGTTAGGAAGGCAAAGTCGAATTTTCCTACATTTTGTTTTTCCCCCCCCGCTTTTATTTTTAACAGGTTTGCCCTTTCTAATTTATCCGACCTATGTAGAGCTTCCATTACCATCTCTGATTTGTAATCTTTTTCAATGAACCTATCTTTAATGATTTTAGATTGTTCAAGAAATACCTCTCTGTCTGTACAATTACATTTGATTCGACAAAATTGTCCGAACGGGACATTATCCATCCATTTACCAAGAGGACAACTTGAACGTAAGATTTAATTGTTAATGTCCACTTCTTTGAAATTATTTTTGGTTTTTAATTTTTTTATTGTCTACATAGATCATCAAATCCAGAAGCTCCACATGTGTCCTATGTTTTGAAGTAAACTTCAAATTTGAACCATTGTTATTTATGACTCGGAGGAACTCCTCAAGATCTTCCTCCCTGCCTCACCAGATTAGCAGCACGTCGTTAATATAGCACTGCCATAGTACCAGATCTGGCCGAGCCCACCCCTGGACCAGATATTATTATCCTCCCACTCTCCCATGAAGAGGTTGGCATAGCGCGGTGCGAATCTGGGACCCATGGTGGTGCCGCACCTCTGGATGAAGAAGTCTCCTCCGAACCAAAAATAATTGTGGTCCAAAATGAATCTTATCCCCTCAATTATAAAGTGTATCTGACTTTTGGGTAATTCTTTATTTTTATTTAATACATATTTGACTGCTGCACAACCCTGAACATGTAATATAGAAGTGTACAGCGATGTCACATTGCACGTCGCCAACATGGAATGCTCTTCCCATTTGATTTGTTCTAACATATTAAGCACATCAGTTGTGTTTCTAAAATGAGATCTCTGTTTTGTGACATATTTTTGGAGGTAGTAGTCTATGTACTGAGACAGATTCGCAGTGAGTGAGTCAATCCCCGAGACAATAGGTCTGCCTCGGAGATTGACTACACTCTTGTGGATCTTCGGAAGGAAGTAAAATATGGGAAAGATAGGTTGTTCCTTCATAAGAAATTTATACTCCTTCTCATCCAAAATGCCCAAATCCTTCCCTTTATCCAAATACTGTCTTAGTTCTATCAAGAACTCAATGGTGGGATTTTCTGTTAGTTTCTTATATGTCTCAGTGTCATCTAATAATCTATATGCTTCTTTGTTATAGTTTCCCGATCCATTATGACTGTCCCACCCCCCTTGTCCGCCTGTTTGACAACTATCTTTTCATTAGCCATTAACTCTTTAAATGCGGGTTTCTCTTCCTTAGTTAAGTTTTCCTATGGCCTACCTTTGTTATTGGTCAACTCTTCAAACTCTTTTAGCACCATTTTATGGAACACTTCCAAGTGGTTTCCTTTTGTATGTTGTGGGTAAAATGTTGATCTTAATGTAAGATCTGAATGGGTGAAATCTTTTTCAAGCTGTACGGTCGTACATCTTGGTTCCTGTACTTCTACTCTAGGTTCCAGATTTTTTCCCTAGGAAATATCTCTTAACCGTCAGCTTCCTTAGGAACTTGTTAGCATCCACGAAGAGATCAAAACTGCTTGATCCCCTCATGGGCGCAAACGACATTCCCTTGGAAATAACCCTATTATGGGATTCGCTAAGGGGCAGAAAACTAAGATTAAAGATATTCTTACCTATTTGTTCGACCTTTTTTGTCCTCTCTCTTTTTCTTCTGCCCCTCTTTCCTCTGAAGTTCTGCCTCTTTTGGATCTTGCCCCTTTCTCGAGCAACGGAAGAAAGCTGTTCCCCATTTCTCAGGAAGTGGAAAACCCCTGTGCCCCTAAAAAAGGATCTGATCTAGATGGGCATGCATGGATGGGTGATGACTCACTTCTTGTGCTATCTCTTCTATCTGAATTTCTCCTCTTGAGCTTTTTTTGGGGGAGAGAGGGGTTTATTCATCCTTGCCTTTTCCCTTATGCCTCTTTTTTCTTGATCTACTAGAATATAATTTGCTCGATCATGCCCATGAGTCTGATACTTTTGATGATGTTCATTCCTCTCTGAATTGATCCTTTCAATATTTTGGTCCTGTCTATTATGTCCTGTTGCTCTTCTGGGTGATTTTTGACCCTGATGGTTATTAGTGTTTTCATAATGTTTTTTATATTCATATTTATGATAGTTCATTTTAGTGTATTTCCCTCTTTCTTGGTCTCCAGTTCTTTTCTTGTTCCTGACTTGATTCCAACCTCTCTGCTCCCCTTTATGATAGTCTTCTTCATCTCTCCTAATTTTTTTCATTTTAAGAGAGTTGACATCTAAGATGGCTTAGAAAAGCCTGTCTTTTGAGACAGGAAGTAGGACTCCTTAGCTCACACCTGAGCTGAACTTTGTAGACAGAGCAGAGATTCCTTAGTCCACAATGGGGCTGAACCAAGGAAGGGCAGATGTCTTGAGCGACAAGCTGACCACAAGACAAAGGGGACAAGATTCTAAACTTGGAGCCTGACATTTTCTGTGCACACAAGGGTGCGGTTCCAGGAGAGCAGAGAAGCTTCCCCTACAGCAGCCCAGCTAACAGAAAGATACAACAGATATATACAGATACAACACAAACAGTGATTCCCTGGCGCACTATCAGATATTAAACCTGACGGAAGGAAGTAGTCCCATGAATCAATTGATGATATAGAAGAGATCCACAGTCCACAATGTCCCGTTCTTTTATATTGGAGACTTGTCTGGAAATACAAATGAAACAACCATTGCGCAGTACCCTATGGTCAGTGTTCCACACCCCCACCGTTGCTATCTACTTACTTAAAAATAGATAAGAATGGGCCTCAAAAGGTTTCTTTAATTCTCCTCACGGTTGGCTCCGACTGATTCCTGCTACTGGTAACACGATTTTCACTTCCAGCATCAGCATCACCATAACCGAATGGGAACAGAAAAGGGCACCAATAGTGTAATACTATAACATTTATTATTAAAAATGACAGGCGTGCAGACCCTGTGGAAGGAAAGGAGGTTAATTGGCGGGGAACGTCATCGGAGGAGGGACCAGGCGCTCCGAGTCGCGGCCACGAAGCGGGGAATCACGCCGACTCCAGCCTCCTCCTGCAATCCCTCGGCATCCTTGCATGTGAAGCGGACGGCACGTTGTAGGACACGCATAGGGCATTCTAGCATGTGAGTGCATGTTTTTACGTCTGTCATTTTTAATAATAAATGTTATAGTATTACACTATTGGTGCCCTTTTCTGTTCCCATTCGGTTATGGTGATGCTGATGCTGGAAGTGAAAATCGTGTTACCAGTAGCAGGAATCAGTCGGAGCCAACCGTGAGGAGAATTAAAGAAACCTTTTGAGGCCCATTCTTATCTATTTTTAAGTAAGTAGATAGCAACGGTGGGGGTGTGGAACACTGACCATAGGGTACTGCGCAATGGTTGTTTCATTTGTATTTCCAGACAAGTCTCCAATATAAAAGAACGGGACATTATGGACTGTGGATCTCTTCTATATCATCAATTGATTCATGGGACTACTTCCTTCCGTCAGGTTTAATATCTGATAGTGCGCCAGGGAATCACTGTTTGTGTTGTATCTGTATATATCTGTTGTATCTTTCTGTGCATTGTATACAATCCTTGTGGATAGGGTTGTTTTATTCCTGAGGCAGCCATTCCCCAATCTACCACAATAGGTTGTGAGGAATCACCAATAGGGTTTTCCCTATAGGGGACCCCCTTTTTTGTTTATAGAGCACCTGGTTATTTTAATTAGTATATAGGTATAGGTTTTTAGGTTTGAGCGCTGATCATATGCTTTTAGTTTAAATTTCTTTCACCACCAGCCCAGCTAACAGATAAGACTTTTTCGTATAAGACTATTATCTATGTCTGTGTATTGATAAATGTCTCCATGATTTGGGGCTGGTAAATAGCTTAGCTAACCAACCCAGTCAGAGAGGGCTGAGCTACATGTATAGATAGTCTCCAAAGCAGAGATGGGGGTTTTTGGTTGGCTCACTATTCGCTTATGTTGATTTTTTTTACTGTTTAAAGCGACAGGCACAATAAAGCCCTGTTATAATTTCACCTTACAACAGTCTCCATTGTGTACCTCTGCACATGTCCTCCTACATATAGTGTCAGAAATTTGGGATGAGAGGTGGCCTTTGAAGTTTAAAGGGCCGGAGATTGCCTGTGGAATTTTTTTTTGTGCTTTTGCCTGCATACAGTCTTGCAAACAAACCTGAGCAACAAAAACAAAGATTCACCTGCAGCAGAGATCAGAATTAAAGGGATACACACCCAGGCAGGAAACTTACACTGCACTGAAACCTACAAAACCACAGATGGACTCTTTTCTCCAATCCCAAGAGGAGAGAGACTACTGAAGCAGGTTAACCTTATTTGCCTATCACAAAGTGTAATATGGTCATTGAAATATGGGTTTTGCCTTCCAGCCATAGTCAGGGTTCAAGAAGTGAGTCAGCCCTTTAAAAAGGATAGGTGTTTGTTGTTTTCAAAAGTTTCGCTGAAGCAGTGAATACAGATGGGGACCCATGAGCGGTACTGATTCTGCAAGTAAAGGCTGCCACACCGCATAGGACTACCAGTTGTGAATGGAGTATATGCAGAAAAATGTGAAAATTGATGCAAGACTGTGCTGAAGCAGGGGAATTTTCAGTAAACAAGTGCTGAGGGTAAAATTGCCTACTAGAAAAAAAGGAATTGCTGAACTGTGTAAAAGATATCCCAAAGTGTGAAGAGTGAATGTCATAATACCCAAAGTTGAGACTGAACTCAAACAGAAAATCACATTATTTGGCTGAAGCAGAGAGATTGCACCTAGCAAGTAAATGGTGTAAAGCAAACAGAAGTTTTTACCTAGCAACTACACATTCAGCATACCTAATGAGAGATTACACCTAGCAAGTAAATGGTGTAAAGCAAATAGACGTTTTTACCTAGCAACTGCACATCTTGTATACCTGATAAGAGAAAATGCATGCACAGTACTGCTGATATTGTAAAACTTACCCAAGAAAGAAAAAGTCTACAGAGATGCCTGTGAGAGCTACGACCTCTACAAGCAAAATATGCCCACCTGTAGGACTACCACAATTGGGGGTTCTAGCAAATACAGTGGCAACAGCTGCAATAGCGCCTCCTGAGGTCAGGAAGAAAATTACACCTGATAGCCTAAAAATGGAGGACAAGATGCAGCGTTCCTGTAATGAACCCTACCCCACGGAAGAGTGGCCCTTCCAGTCCAATAAAGAGGAAGACATCTCTTACGGGGAACCCGAACCGAGTCACACCCACAAAACAGCCCAAGAATGGTGGTGGTGCCTGAACTCGACACGAACCGAAAAGACCGCTCCCTTTGATGACGATGTCAGAGAGGGCTGAGCTACATGTATAGATAGTCTCCAAAGCAGAGATAGGGGTTTTTGGTTGGCTCACTATTTCGCTTATGTTGATTTTTTTTGCTGTTTAAAGCGACAGGCACAATAAAGCCCTGTTATAATTTCACCTTACAACAGTTTCCATTGTGTACCTCTGCACATGTCCTCCTACAATATGATTGTCACGTGTATTACTGCTGTGAAGCACTATGTTCTGTATATTAATGGTGCTATATAAATAAAGACATACATACAGTACATACATACATACATACATACATCCTCTAAATCTAGAGAGGGATTTTTTGAAATCCTCATTCCCCTAGGAATTCTCCCGCAACTCTTATATTTCTCTAAGTATGTAACATCTAACCATTTTCTTCTGTCTTTGTTTAGTAACTTTTCCAATGTCTGGAATTCTATATCAATCATGTTACTCATACTCCCGTCAGTTATTATCTCCTCTGACGGTACACTTTCAAAATTAACATTCCTCATGAATCTTTTTGTAAATACATTAGGAACACAAATCTCCACTTTGCAATCTATCAGGTGCAGCCCCAACCACCAGAAAACAGTACAGGCAGTCCTCGTTTTACAACACTTCGTTTTACAACGAATGGCTTATCCAACGCTATGCAATGCATACCCATGTTCATTTATACAACGCCAAAACGGCTTATCCAACGCTCTTACGACGCTTTGCAAAGTTGTTTATGGGTATATAATATATATATTATATAGTATTATATTATACTATATAATATATTATATTATTATATTATATATAATGTTATATATTATATATATATATATATATATATATATATATATATATATATATATATATAAAATACAGTATATACACTATATAATTTGTGTGTGCTGCATATCTTATTGCCTGCATAAAATATTTGGTGTATTTTAGTGTTAAGAATGCCTTCAGGAACGGAACCTTTCATTTAAACAGTGTTCCTATGGAAAACATGTTTCGCTTTAAGACGTTTCGCTATCCAGCGCCATTTTGAGTAACGCAGTGTGTCGGATAACCGAGGACTGCCTGTATGCTATGTAAGCAATATGGTGAAAGACAAAGGCGCTCCTACACATACAAATAGTGACGTGTCGTATTCATGTGACAATTTTAATAAACCGTGAATGTGTTAATAATAAGTGACTTTATATAATAAACGAATATGCACAGTGAAAAATAAGTATGATTGCTACTTCCTGCTCAACCCCACTGGTAGGGACTGTCCTCGTAGGTCCCTGCGGATCCAAGATTGCTTCAAAAATCCAGGGGGAGCATGGGAGAAATGCAAAAGAAAAAAGAAAAAACACGACTAAGGGCCTCATGCAGTAAGCCTCGAAAAAAATTATCGGGAGGGTTTTGAACTCGCCATGTTTTTGCCGAGTTGCTCTCACCTATGCTGAAAGGCCCAAATACCAGTGAGAGCAACATTTCTAAACATGGCAAGTGGCCGGCGCTGAGACGACCTGCCCTCCGAGAAGGGCTCCCCTGGGAGATCTATCTGCTGCAGAGAGATCCGCCTCTCTCAGCGATAATCTCGCCGGAAATAAAAATATTTTAACATTTAAATGTTATTAATAGTGTAGATCAGCAGGGGGTCTCCTGAGCTGAACCGCATAGGTTTCAGGTCCGGGATCCCCTACTTCCCGAGATACATGCCCCGTTATGGGGTGCCGGTATCCCCTCTGCTTGGAGATGTCCCGATCACGTGATCGAAGGATTTAAATCCTGCAGGGGGATACCGGCACCCCATAACGGGGCCTGTATCTCATGAAATAGGGTGTCCCCGAGACTGAAACCAATGCGGTTCAGCTCTGGAGACCCCCTGCACATTTACACTAGTATCCAAACACACATATCAATAAACAATAATTAATTACTGTAGCGGATAGCCGCTATGGGAATGAAGCTGCATTAATATAATTTTTATTAATAGTGTGCGGGAGCAGGGGGTCTCCTGAGCTGAAACGCATTGATTTCAGCCTCGGGGGCCCCCTGCTTCCTAAGTTACAGGCCCAGATAGGGGGTGCCGGTATCTCCTCCATTGTTTACAAGTCACACGTCACACGACGTCGATGCAATAAAGATGGCGGTGACACTGGAACCAATGCCCCAAACCAGGGCCTGTAACTCGGGAAGCAGGGGGTCCCTGAGGCTGAAATCAAAGCGGTTCAGCTCAGGAGACCCCTGCTCCCGCACACTATTAAAAAAAATACATTAAAGCAGCTTCATTACCTTAGTGGCTATCCGCTAAGGCAATGAAGGGGTTAAGGCACAATAGCATGTTTATTGGAGACAATTGTCCCCAATAAACATTGCAATATACAACACACCCACCCCGTGACCCAACAACCCCTACACCCCTCTAACATACATCAAATATCTTAATTTTTTATGAACAGGGATTATACTACAGGCCGACGGTGGCCTTCGAGTGGTCCCCGCAGGTGTCCGGGGCCCCACAGGGGTCCCCAGGTGGTCCCGAAGGTGTCCGGGGGTCCCCACTTGCCTGAGTACCAATTCTGTGCCGCCAAAAAACCCCATAAATACTTTAAAATAAATACATCCCCCCCCTCGCCACCATACTGTACAGTACTGTAATGGGCAAAATTACTATTATCCACATATGGTCTGTCTTTTTTCGGACAAAAATCCCCATTCATACGAATAGTAGTAAAGTTGTGCTAAAGCTTGGCCCTGTTTTGTGGATCTGGGCCTAAATTCCTGCATTAACCTTAACTGGCTTTAATGGATTTGCACATCATTATCACTATACTCTTTACAGGAGAAAACATGACATAACGTTAAGCTATTGGCCTTTGAAGATGTGGAATGAGGCTGAATTTGAGAGTCTAACTTTGCAGCACGATTTTATTTTAATCCTCATATAAAACAGCCACTAGGTGCCAATATTGTCAACATTCTCAAATCTGTTTGCACAATTACACCTGCGCATCCACTTTATACTGTAAGTGGTGCTTTTGCAAGGAAGTCTGCTTGTTTATCTGCCCCAAAATAATATTTCTATTACATTACAACTATTCTGAAGCCAGGGTCACGTGGGAAGTGTGAATAGCCCCAGATAGCTTAACTTAGCCCCCTTTCCAAATCACGCCAAGAAATATTTTCTTTACTTTATTGGAAAAGCAGCAGTAAATACAGGCTCTTGTGGATGGTGTGTAGTTGTGTTTGTAGTTAAGGGCAGGTAGAAAGAGATGGCCTTGCCATGAGAGTGTAACAGAGATGAGTGCTTTACTCACTGTGTCCTGGGTGGAAAAGGAAGTGAGGAGCAAGGGTCACACTAGAAGTGAGATGGGACAAACTACTCTCAGCAAAGACAGGGGGGAGGGCAGAATAGCCCATTTTGAGAAGAATCTCAGAGGTTGCTATAGCAATCCACTGATTAAAGCTGTGTAAACAACATGTAACGATAATGTTGCCTTTTCACATGCAGCTAGCTGCTGGGACAAGGAAAATGACAGGCAGCTAAATTTAGGGAGACATGAATCCTATGAGCTGCAAAGGGAGGCAGAGAAATATGAAATCCTGTTCCATGACATCAACTGCTACTTATCTGCCCATTTCCCCAGTTCATCTAAGGCCTCGTCCAGGGTGGGTAGGGGCACGCTGGCGCTCCAGCGCTGCGCCCTGCTCGGCCCTGCTTTTCCTGGCCGGCTAGGTACGCGTGCGTCTGGGGGCACGGCCTCTACGTCACGGAGCTGGTTCGCCCTCATTGGGCGAACCACTCACGTGACGCGCTTGCGAGCGGCAAATTCAAATTTGCTCACTCGGCAAGCGGCTGAGCGCCAAGCAGACGCACCCGCCCGCTCAGCACCACCCTAGATGAGCCCTAAGGCCTCGGCCAGGGTGGCGCTGAACGGGTGGGCGCGCTCACGCTGGCCGCGATGAAACACATTGCGGCAATGTGTGTGACCAGCGTGAGCAAGCGCCTGCGCGCGCTCGGCGCTTGGAGCAAGCAAATTTGAATTTGCCAATGAGGGCGAACCAGCTCTGTGATGTCGTGGCCGCACCCCCAGGCAAGCTCGCGCGGCGGAGCAGGACGCAGTGCATGAGCGCCAGCACGCCCGTTCCCTGCCTGGCCACAGCCTAAATCAGCAGTGCGCAAATTGGGGGGCGCATGGGGTTTACAGAGGCCCCGCACGCTTCCCGAAGGCACTTAAATTAAGTGCCGGGGAAGCGGCGAAGGCCTTACCTTGGCTCAGACGGCTTCTGGAGACGTGTCGCCATGGCAACGCGACAGTCACGTGATGTCACGTTGCCATGACAACGCGTCGTTATGACGTCCAGACGCCAGAGCCGAGGTAAGAGGGGGGCGGCGCGCAGAGAGGGGAACAGCTGGCAGGGGGGCACAGGGGAAAAAGATTGCGCTCCCCTGATCTACAATGGCGGCCGAGCTGAGTCTTATTCGGCCGCCACCGCAATGCGCGCGAAGATGCGGCTTGTTTTTTTTTTCATGCAGCGTGCCGCGCGTCACTGATGCGCGGTCACGCGGTACAGGGTGCGTGCGCACGTGGCGCGCGTGCCCAGGGCTCCCCGAAGGCAGAGCAGGGTAAGGGGGGGATGTGGGAAGGCAGAGGGGCACCCGGGGGCCCCGGGGGACCCGGAGAAGCAGAGAAGAGAGATCGAGGGGAGAGGAACGACCGGAGAAGATCCGGCTGGCGCGCGGCCAAGATCGGCGCCAGCCCGAAAACAGCCGCGTGACAAGCCGGGTGAGTGTTAGACGCAGCTTGGCCGTGACAGTAAGTCATATTTGACATACTACACAGTTTGCTGTCATCAGCTGTCCTTCCTCACCTCGAAGCCATTAATAACTAAATGACACAGTACTGGTCCCAGAGCTGAATCTAGCCATGCTGCACATACAACACTAGATAAATCTGAACGTAGATCGCTGGGGCAGATATTCCTTTTCCTATCATGTGATTGTCTTATTTATGCAGTTATTGCTGTTAATGCGCTGCGTACATTATTTGGCGCCACATAAACATATACGTATATGCATACAATATGCTCCACTAATGACAACTTCACTGTGCCTGTCCATTTCTCCTTTGCTTTACAGGGCAATTTCCTTCAGGGTTTTATACAGCAAAGTTAGAGGATCCAGAAATGTATCTGTATGTCTTCCACTGGTCCCCTAAACCATCTTAGTTCACCTCATTAGCACGTGGTATACAGCTGTTATGGTGTAGGAAAGGATTCTGGGTAATGCCATGCACATGATCACACTGGACATTGCAGCCTTCAGTGGGGAATTTCTATTAAAAGCAAATCCTAAATTCAAATTATTTACTACACTGCCTTCAGCTACATCCCTGCTTACTTACTTAGGTGAATAAGGTTAGCTTGACACGTCCTGCCCATGCTAATTTCCAGTGGTAATTCTATTCTGCAAAATGTTTCACCATCTCATCCTTTAATAAAAATGCAAGTAGCTCCCCTGCAAATACATTTAAGCTTACTGCACCCTAATCCCTGCTAGCAATCTAGTCCGCTTCATAAATAAAAGGCACAATATTTACTTGAAATCAATATTTTTTTTTATATTGAATGTGTTGAAATAGAATCCTGAAACATTAAATCTAGAAATATTGCAATAACTACACTGAACGGCTTCAATACCCCAAGGGGTGGGATCCTATGAGGATCTAGTGCTTTTCTCAGTCTTACATATTGTCTGACAGATCCTTCACTGCCTCCCCAGTGATGCATTGTTATTACTGATACTTCAGTATATTGCAGGTAATCAATTCTGCTGCCTTCTCCTTGTAATCACATACAGTATCTTCTTGATTTGGGGTTGTGTCCTGTTTCCCTTCTGCATTACATATATTGAAATAAATCAGTATGGTTACATAATGAATTAAGTAGACGTAGCCATGTTACTCCAGTTGTGATAATGAAGAGTAAATGAGCACTTTTATTTGGACTAACAATAGATATTATAAGACAAGCTTTTGAGAGTTCTGCTCTCTTCCTCAGGTCGGTAATACTGATTTACAAAGAAATCAACTAGTACTGAAGTACTCATTGACTCTGCACCATGGTTACATAAACAGATTAATTTATTATTTTCTACTCTCAAGTTTGCTGTTTTAGTTTCCCTTTAGCAACATGTATTATATTTAAGGTTCTGTAATTTTGAGGGAAGACCTCTCTGCTTGTTGTAATGTGAATAATCAAAATTCTCTAAATTTGCAGCAAAAATTGTGGGGTTTTTGTACATTTTCGAATATTTGCAAATAGGTTTTGAGTTGTAAAATAAAGTTGATGCTTGTTTTTTTAGTTTTTTATTATTTAAATATTTAAAAATGTAACAATATTAAAAAACAAAACAGAAAAAATATAACATTAGGGAATATTAAAAAAATTGCAATAACACAGAAAAAAATATATAAAATTGTAGAATAATAGAAATTGTGAAGCATTTGCAAGCCTCTGTCCACCAAGATGCTCCAATAAATGTCCTAATTTCATCGTCCAATCTTATTTTTGGTCGTGGTCTTAGTCTTTTGATAACCCCTTGGAATGCAGTCGAGTACCATCTTTGTCCAACGATGGTCATATCTTATTGTGATATGACCCGCCCACTGTAATTTTAATTTCTAGATGATGATGTCACAGACTTTGTTTGCTTCTGAACCCATCCATTCTTTTTCCTGGGTCTTTGAGTAATACCACGTATACATCTCTCCATACTCCTTTGAGTTGTTTGAAGCTTCTGAATTATCTTTGCATTTCGGGTTCAAGTTTCACATCCACAGGTGAATACAGACAGAACACATTGATAAAACACTTTCCTCTTGAGGCACAGTGGAATTTTCCCTTGTAATTTTGTCTGGTTTCCAAATGTGCTAAAACCTATCTTCAGTCTCCTATTGTTTTCATTCATAAGGTCCCATCCGTTGATACTTGCTGGCCAAGGCTTACATTGTTTTCAACTTCTATTCCATCTAGTTTGATGTTTGTAGAGTTGACACATCTATTGAACAATGTTTTGGTCTTGCTGAGATTCATGTGGAGGCTCATCATCTTACTTGCTTCGGCGGCTTCTTTGTTTTGTTGCTGGATGTCTTTTGGATGTCGGCAAATCGTAGTTAAATCAAGTATTCCCCATTAACTTGTATTCCTTTATCTTCCCAGTGTCTTGAACAATTCTTAAAGTGTTCGTATGAAAAGCTTTGACATAGTGTTATACACCTTTGCTTATCCTTATCTTCATGTAATCAGGTAGGCTGCGCACCGCCAGTACCTACCTGCCTTCTGTGATCTACGTTGGTAGGAGCACGGCAGCGAGTCGTCGTGTACCAGGAACTGAGTGAGTAATCTTTATTTTCATCACGATCTAAGTTTCTCACGACTGTGGCTCAATTGGAATATTTTCCTGGAGGTATGAGCCGCGGGTTTTAGTTTTTGAAGGAGAGAGGTAACCTTTTCTGGCGCTGAGGCAAGGATATAGAAGGATATGCTTGAGATTTCTTCTGTTGGGCTGTGACCTCAGGAAAAGGGGAGAAAAAGACAAAACATGCAGGAAGCCTGCAATGGTGTATTACCCAAGGGATAACAATGATAATTAAAGGAGCAATTTATTACAAAGTTAAAATAACCATGGATGACAATGAATATAATTAAAAAAAATATAAAAAAAGCCTAGCACTGGATGTAAAATAGACAAGTGCCTAAGCACTATCCACAACCTTGCACTTAAGAACTTAGTCCAAGATTTCTTTCTTTGCTCCGCCTGGTTAAAATTGAAAACCTACTCACAAGACGTGAATAGGTAATAAGCACTTGGTTAATTGGTCTTTGCTGCTGAGATCGCAGCTCGCCTGGTGGTGTTTTCGTCTCTGCTGCCGGGGATCAAGTTCTGTGCTCCAACGTGAATGACTTCCTGGAATACACACGATCCGCTCGCGCGATGACGTCACCAGTGTTTGTCCTCTGCTACGGTGGCTCAACGGTGCCAAAAAAACTTCCAACGCGTTTCGAAAGCTCTAATAATGTCTCTCTTCATCAGACGGCAAAGACCAATTAACCAAGTGCTTATTACCTATTCACGTCTGGTGAGTAGGTTTTCTACCAGAAAAGGTTACCTCTCTCCTTCAATCCAATTCTGGGTAGAAGATACCAGAACTATCTCTTCAGGCAGCTCCAGGACTACCATTTGGACATTGTATCTAAGGTTTTTTTCTGTAATAACTTATATTTAATGTTGTTTGCATAAGCGGTGATTATACACCTATTTTTTCACCTATTAGGGTTTTAGTTTTTATTGCGATTTATTGCTAGAAGGGATTACCTAGACACGGGATAAGAGGGTTATCACTGCTCCCACTTCCCAGCCTACAGCGGGTGCCCTCAGAGACTGCATATTCACTGAGCATAGAAAACTTCATTACCACGGTCTCAACCTCAGTTCCACGTCACAGATACTCACTCCGCTGGAAATGTTCCCTTTGTGAACAGACACCTGGTTGGTCTTAACATCTTTTTATATTACAATACAGTCACCATAAAAGAAAAGCAATGCTTACATTTATTGTATTGTATTGTATGTCTTTATATAGCGCCATTAATGTACATAGCGCTTCACAGTAGTAATACGCAGACCGTATACCTAGATGCATTGTTGTGGAGGTTTCTCCAATACTTTTGTATCTTCATGTAATCTAATGATCAATGATTGTAAATGTTGATTATAATATCAATGTACTCTTCATCAACATTTTGACTAGTGAATGCATTTAAAACGGCTGCGGTGTAGATTGATTTGAATGCTTTTTCTTCATCCATCAATCCCAAGCTATGTGGTTGATCATATTTATTACTTGGAGGAAATACTTTGAGTGGGTCATTGTTTGTTTCCACTGCAAAATCCTCATTGCTCTGCAAACTGGACAAAATCCAAGGTCTGTTGCAATGAATAAGTATATTATTGAAAATCTTATAAGTGATTGGAAGTTGATTGATTAGTCTGTAGTTCTTGAGGTCTTCTTTGTCTTCTTATTAATGGAGGAGGATAGCTACATGGCATTTCTCCAATGTTCTGCAATTTTCCTGTTCATTATGCAACACGTAAAGAGCTCTGTATATACCTCCTCTACTTTTTCCCAGCCTCCTTCACTATTTCGCTAGTTATTCCATGTCCCTATATTGCCTTTGCTAGTCCTGAAAGGACACATGGCATGTTATCAGTGATGGTTTCCTTTGTTGCTTCATCTGCTTTGATTATGACCTGTGTTCTCATACAATTTATTGTACAAGTCATCAACACTCTTTACGATAAATGCACAGTCTTTAATTGTTGATCCATAGTCTTGTTGGAATGTGATGATTGACTACTTCCCAATAATACGTTGCCACTTCTTGTTCTGTAAACGTGTTACCTTGAATAGTCTTCTTCACCATATTGCAGTAAAAAAATGTTTACATCCTCAGCTATAATCTTGTGGATCATCTTGCACAGATCTGTATATTCATTCATTGTTCTTGCATATTGGGATTGTTTCATTTCTTGTTGTTTCCTCAATAACGGCTTCATCTCATCTGCTAGTTTCTTACCTTGTTTCTTGTTAGCGATTCCTCCAGTGTTCTTGCTGCTTTCAGTTAGTTTTCATTTTTTTTACTGTTTATCAAAGTGTCCCCATGCAGATCGAGCAAGTGGATTTTTTTTAACAAATTCAACTCTATTTGGAATTTTCTGCTGTTATTCTTGAGATTCTCAATGTTGATTTGTTTCCGTCTTCTTTTTAATAATTTTTCTTCTTTCTATCTTCTCCTTAAGAAAAAAATAATAAAAAGAGGAGCAGTTGATCAACTAGAAGTCCTGTACATTATTTAGCCTTAATAGTGGTACATTACTCCAAATAGTGACAATAATGCAGTGGGTGCAATACTGTGAATTGTAGTGAATTACAGAAAAACAAGTTGGTTTAATAGTCAGATCTACTTCCTTCCAGAGTATAGCATGATCAATAATCTAATATTGCCACATTAATATAATTGTTGAAATGAAGCAGGATCAGAGGACGAGGAGCACACCAGAGGTTAAAAGGATATAAATTAATTTAATAATAGTAAGTATGTATAACGTACATATAAAATAAGGTCACGTATTGCGGTGGTTTTTAAGCGTCGCTGTCTATTGGTGTTCACAGAGTACAGTATGAATCAGCTCCGATTAGAGGAACTAAGTGTTTCTAGAGGTAAGTGTGGCGATCTACTCTCGATATGCTCTAACTCATATTCACAGATTCGTAGACTCAACCACCCTGGTGTTTCTCTAGAAACACTTTATTCCTCTAATCGGAGCCAATTTATACTTTACTCTGTGATCTTTAGAGCAGTGGAAGTGGGGGTATGATCCAAATGACTAAGTATCTCTACTACTATACTCACCCATAGTAATCTATTGTGACCCATCTTGCTGGAAAGTTGTTATATCTCCACCTATAATAATATCTAAAAGGAGTACACTGGGTATTAACCCACGTGGAGGGACACTGCTGCCACGCTTTGCCTACTTTAGCTCTACCTCTGCATTCCAACAGTTATATTTTGTCACCACTTCCTTTTCAATAATTATATTAATGGGGCAATATTAGATAATTGATGATGCTATACTCTTGTAATCCCCCTCTGGGTTTACTATATGGGTTTAAGGGGTTAACAGGGACTCTGAGTAATGCCCCATATAACAGTATATGTTGCTAAGTAACCAGTCATGAGCCTGGCCACACCCTGCTTCTAGAATATGCTGGATGGGTGTCACGAGAGAACAGACAATATATCTAATAACCGGACCAGATTGAACAAGACTAGGATATAGTAAACTGAATGAGTTTATTTCCTATGAGCAGAACAGACAATACATCAAGCAAATAATATTACAGAAATATTTACACTTACTGGGGTTGGACAAGGAGATGTTCAGCCGAATAGCAGCTCCTTAGTTGTTATAGGTCACGACAAGCACGACAAGCACAGGAATAAGGGGTGCAAGCGACTAAATAGATGCAGGCCCCCCATTCCTAACATGGCAGTTCAGTTATTGGTGAACAATTATCTAGTCCCAATCACCGGTTGCCAGGAAACGCGAGAAGCTGGGTTTACCCAGCCCCTCAATAATACACCTCTCCCCTGTAGCTACTTGGCCAGCCCACTTATAAAAATCTATGACCTGATGCCTACGTTGCCATCCTGGCTAGGAAAAATGCTTATTGGGCAGGGGTCTTTCATGTAGGGTGTTACGTTTGACAGGTCACAATAACGATGGGATACCGGCCGGTACCACCAGCTTGAAGTCCTTTGCCATCTCGGTAAGGGAGGTAGGCGGATGCACAGCTCTAGGTTAGCTTGATGCACCACAATGTCTCTCGGAGTCCACAGAACTGGTAGTCAGTTCTTCTCTGTTATAATCCGATTTAGGCATTAGGAGGATAATCTCTGTGATGGGCCTTAAAAAGGTTTTAACAATTCCATGTTGGGTCGACTTCCTGATTCTTTCTACATGGTTGGCCGCGTATACGTAGAATCTTCTTTTCTTGTTGCATATGTAGCCCAGTACCACCTTGCTATCTATGTAGAATCTGACAGCATCTGGTTTGCAGTCCATCTCGTTTTAGATAAGTTCTGCCAGTTCTGCCAGTTCTACCGCTAACACTGCGCCACATAGCTCGAGTCTGGGTATAGTGTGGTCGGGTTGTGGCGCCAGCTTAGCCTTGCCAAGGATGAACCTGATATGGTAACTTCCACCCACGTCCGTGGTTTTTAGGTAGGCCACCGTTGCCATGGCCTTTGTGGAGGCATCTGAGAACACGCAAAGCTCTTTGCTGTGTGTAGCAGTGAGAGATATAGGCGAGTAGGGGCGTGGGATCTGAAGTTGCTCGAGGGTCTTCAAGGAATACTTCCACGTTTCCCACTCTTTCCGTTTTTCTGGAGGTAGTGGGGTGTCCCAGTCCTGCTTCTCGACGGACATTTCTCTGAGAAGAGACTTGCCTTGTATAGTGACAGGAGTTACAAATCCTAGCGGGTCATAAGGACTGTTAACAGTGTACAGGACTCCGCGTTGTGTGTAGGGTTTTTTCTCGATGGCTACCTGGAACGTAAATGTATCTGTTTTGAGATTCCAGCTTATCCCCAGGCTCCACTGTATGGGAGGCGTATCGGCCCACAGGTCCAAATTCTTGAGATCGTTTGCGTGATCATCTGCGGGGAACGCCTTCATCACTATGGCACTATTGGAAGCTATTTTGTGCAATCTTAGGTTGGCGTTTGCTATCATCTTTTGTGCCTCTTTGTTAACTGCTGTCAGGAGGTTGTTCTGTCCCTGGACATGACGAAGAACAGTCTCTTTTGTCCTTGTAAATCCCTTTGTGAAAGGTCTCTGCGACTGTCTCTTTTTTGACGTGTGAGAGGACAGTCTTTTTGACACTGTGGCTTCACCTGTAGGGTGCAATCTTTTGCGGCTATGCCAGACGTGACAGGTTGCTGCTTTATCACTTGATACTCTGTGGAGAGGAACAACGGTACGTCTTAGCCGTGCCATCACTCGCGGGAGGATCGTCCGATCGTTTATTGTCTTTTGGACAATACCTTTGTCGGTCACCTTTGGGAGGTTACTTTCTTCCTTCAGTGGAGTCGACTCATCATCCTTGGTTGTCTGAACCACTAAGCATCCTAGGCCATTGTCACATCCCCCTGATGTGAGGATGTTCTTGTCGATCTCAGGGGTATGACCTTGTCTCTTCTCTTCACTTGGCCCTCCTGTCACTTGGAGATGGCCAAGACATGGTTCAGAGAGGGATGTGTGTCCACATTATGTTATCACCGTTCTGCGGGCGTCAACATAGTCTTGTCCGTGCTCTTTGTCAGTGCACGCGTTGCCCACTATCACCCATCCTAGGTCAAGTCTTTGGGTGTATGGTGCGTTGTGGGGTCCGTTATGCTGTTTACGGACTTTATGTACCCTCAAGATGTCCCTACCGAGCAGCAGCAAGATCTTGGCGCCTTGTTCTACCGGCGGGATGTAGTTGGCTATTCCTCTGAGGTGCGGGTGATGGCGTGCCACGTCTGGTGTGGGAATCTCGTCCCTGTTTGTGGCCATGTGGTTGCATTCGATGAGTGTGGGGAGAGCTATCTTCACTCTGTTATCCATTGAGCGTATGAAGTAACCGCTTGCTCTTCTCCCTGTTGTCTCAGTTGACCCTGCACAGGTTCTGAGGGTGTAGGGTGAGGCATTGTCTTGTAAGTTGAATAAGTTGAAGAACTCCGTCTTCGCCAATGATCTGTTGCTTTGGTCGTCGAGGATTGTTAGCCCTGGCCAAGTAAGTGACGTATGCCTCTGACAGCTCTTGGTAGTGTGCGTGATCTATCTTTAATTGAGTTATTGCCTGCTTGAGCTGTTGTACATAATTGCCAGCGCCGGCGACATTGCGTATCCCAAGTGCGGTTGTTTCCCAGGCCAACTCTAATTTAGCGCGGTGCGCTTCAATGTCAGTCTCATATTTTTCGCGGGCTTTTTGTGTCAGTGTGACTGTCCGTTTAGGCCTTGCGTCTGTCTGCGTCTGTTGCAGTTGCGCAGCGGTCTCTGTGTCTGCGTGATATCTGGTGAGGCTCTGAGTTCTGCCATGCTGTAGGTGTGTGTAGGCCTTTAGCCAGTGCGTGTGGCGTGAGGTCTTTTACCTGTGTCAGCGATGGGCGACTGTCTCGGATGATGCCGAGCGGTGTCCTGCAGCGTTCAGCGTAGGGGTAGCTGTACTCACAGGTGTCCGGTGGCTCTGACCCGTGTCCTGGCGGGTGTCCGGTGGCGTGGCCCTTGGTGGCGCTAGCCGGGAGACGTGCGCAGGGGTAGGTGAGATGGTAGATCTTCACTATGGAGCTGTGCAGAGAGTGGGCTCAAAGACAGAAAAGAGCAATCAAAGTTCTGTGTATATTGCAGTCTGACTGCAGTGCTGCTGCCTTTGTGTGAGCTGCAGGCTGTTTGTAAGGCTGTGTCCAGAGACTGCTCTGTGATAGCATAAAGTCTTTGAGTAGCAGCATCTGTATGTATATCTCCAAGACACACGGTCTTCCTTTTCACTATTCTGGATCCAGGGTCATGTCTGGAGGTATGAATGAACCCAGCTAGCTTCAACTCAGCCCTCTTTCCAAAACACAACAAGTCCTGTATATTTTCTTCACTTTATTTAGGGAAAGCAGCAATAAAGACAGGCACTTGTGGATGAGATGTTTGTGTTGGAATAATGTCTCTCTGTGGGTGCTTTGTAGTAAGGGCAGGTGAAAAGGATAAGGCCCTGCCACTAGAGCAATTACATAAGGTACTCACTCAGCCAGTGTTGAAGGTGGAAAAGGAAGTGTGAGTGTATTCTGGGTAACAAGATAGCCTGGGGACAGACCATCTGTAGACAAGGCAGAGGGGGAGAAGGCAGACTAACCCAATCTGAAGGAAAGGCTGAGGTTGCTATAGCAACTCACTGGAATGTCTAAGTAAACAACAAGTGTAGCAAAATGTTGCTCTTTCACATGCAGCAAGCTGCTGGAACAGGGGAAATAACAGGCAACTGAACAAGGGAGAAATGAATCCCATAAGCTGAAAGGGGAGACAAAGGAATATGGAATCTAGTTCCAGGACAAGGAGGGGAGAAGAACTCACCTTCAGATTCCTGGGGGAGAGAACAGAGTGATCTCACAATGTATATAACCCTGTAAATGGTTAAGAAAGGGTAGATGGTCTTGTTCTTATTTTCTCAGATTGGGAAGCGCCCTTGTAGTCAGGCTCCCTAGAAGGATGAGGGATATAAGTACAGACTCCCAACAGACAGGCATGTGTCCCCTATGCGTTACTCCAAATGGTAACTGTAAAGAGTAGCAACTTTATGTATTTGGACACCCTCCCACTGTGAGCATCCCAGAGGAGTATAATGTGACACCCTCCTTCTGTGAGCATCCCAGAGGAGTATAATGTGACACCCTCCTTCTGTGAGCATCCCAGAGGAGTATAAGGTAGGGACCAATAGAAAGCGACCACCTCTGCCATCCCAGCACTGAACCTCTACTAAAAGGATGGCCAGAGAAAGTTACAGAACCCAAGGTTTTATTGACTAAAGATAAAGGGGTAGCCCAAGCAGGGACCCAGAAGATATTAGGAAAGAATGCACAATGAGGAATAAGTTATCTAGTATGTTCAAGCAGCTACTGCTATTGTTAAAAAAAAAAACGGTGCCTCCCTAGGAATACAGTAATGCACCTGGGGATGATTGTGAATATAAATATCTGCAAATAAACCATCTTGTTCATAACTACAAAGTTCTTGCTGCCCATCCTTTCTCCATCACCACCCAGCTGCATGGACCCAGCACCCTGATAAAGTAATACACTGAGAAAGACACATATACTGTATATCCGATGTAAACTCCCTAGGAGCCGGACAGGGAGGGTTACACTCTGGAGAACGTTGATCCGACTATTTATACTAGCTGGTTACTTAGCATCTTTATAGGGAGGAATGCAGACCCAGAAGGAAGATGTACACTCCCCGAGTATCTTCGCTGGAGCATGTGACTACGACACTACTGCAATTGATTTCATAATAGTTACTCTCTTTGAAAGAATATCTGTATTTTCATTGTTTGATATATTCCTGTATAAGGGAAGTACCAGAAACCCTCCTGGTTTGTGGGAATGGGCCAGAAGTGCCACACTGTGGCTCAAATATTTGCCCCCTGACTATATATGTATATATATATATATTGTGACAGGGTCATTGACTCCGTGTATGTGAATAGGAGATGGCAGTATGCATGCTATCCAGTAAACGAGGGGTTAACTCAGCTTGTCAAGCAGACCACAAGTGATTTGAATTAAGCTCCTTCACCTGCTTTAAAACAGGAAGAGGAAATACCTCTGGGGCGGCAGTCTCTCTCTCTGAGGCATAGAGGGAAGACAGAGGAAGTGTTAAGACAGACACAAGCTGCCCAAAGCGATCCTGTCCCAAGAGGGAAGAATAAAGCTCCCAGGTAAGGAGCCAACTGCGTTTGCTGTACTTTATTGGGCTGGAATAGGTTAGCTAGCCAGCCAGATAGTTAGCCTGCACTTTTGTTTAGCTAGTACCCCGACCGGGGTTAGGATTTTTGTTTCGTTTAAATTTTAAAGGGACAGTGTACCCATTGTTTAGTTACCGTTTTTGGACAAATAAACCCATCAGCATTATTTCACCGGAAAAGACGTGTTGTCTCCTCACTTACCACGACCATCCTGTCACACGTGGTGTCAGAAGTGGGATTTGAACCCACGCCTCCTGAGAGACTGGAGATGGTGGTGTTGGACCGCTTCATTCGAGCGTTACCCCAGGACCTTCAACAGTGGGTGGGACAGGGAGATCCCCTGTCTTGTGATGCCATGGTAGGCGCAGTGGAGCAGTTTCTGGCTACCCGTGAACTGTCACGCCCCACTCGCACCAACTACAACCCACGTCCCAACACGACCAGTAGAGGCCAGCGCTGGCACCAGGACACACGACCGTTCACACGATTTGAACGGATGGAAGAAAACCCGGATAGGGACAGAAACTCTAAATTTCAGAAAGGGTTTCAAGAACGAACTGGACCAATTGTTTGTTTTGAGTGTGGGGAGACGGGGCATATTAAGGCTCACTGCCCACAGTTGTGTGAGCCAATGGAGTGTGCATATGGTTCTGTGAAATCTGAATTTTGTGGAGTGGTGGGTATGACCCACGGGGGAAAACGTACCCACAACTTCCTCACCACGGTGATGTTAAATGGAAAACCAGTCTCCGCACTGGTAGACTCAGGGAGCAATATTAACTTGGTATCCGGGAAGCTGGTTAAGCCTCTCCGGTTACCCCAGGTTGAGAAGTTGCGGGTATTATGTGTACATGGGTGTACGCTTCCGTACACCACGACTCTGATAAAAGTAAAGGTCGAGGGGCAAGTCATCGAAACTATGTCAGCAGTTGTACCAAAGTTACCCCATTCCCTAGTGTTAGGCTGTAATTTCCCTGGTTTTGACACCCTGATCAGAGGACAGCTCACCTTGAACAATCCTACTCCAGATGAGCTTTTTCCGTTTTCAGACCCCGAATTAGTCGCCAAGGTGTCTAAAACCCCTAAGTCAAAACGAGAACGTAGGACCGAAAAAAAAGAGGTACACCCCCACCCCAGTTAGCACTAGTCACTACTCCTAACGGAGAGAGACCAGAGGGAGAAGAGTTGTCCGAGACAGGGCCTGTTGAGGCTCAGGTATATGAGTTACCCGTGGAGTTAACCGACCAAACTCCCGATGAGGAAGGTTTTGGGAATATAGAACTGTCCATAACTAACTTTGGTAGAGAACAGGCTAATGATCCCCAGTTGAAAAATGGATTTAGCCAGGCGGTCGAAGTTAATGGGGTCCCGGTAGAAGGAACCACAAAGGAATCCTATCCATATTTCTATATTAAGAATGACTTGTTATACCATGTGAGCCAAGAGGAGGGCCAAGAAATAGAAAAATTGTTGGTACCCAGTTCCTTAGTGAGGAAGGTCCTAGAGCTAGCACACTCATTTGTTGGGGGGTCATCTGGGCGTAGAGAAGACACAGCAAAGAATCCTAAAAAGGTTTTACTGGCCAGGGATATATAATGCAGTAAAGAGATTCTGTGCCTCTTGTCCCGAGTGTCAGTTGACAGCCCCCCGACCAAGGTTGAGGGCACCATTGATCCCTATGCCTATTATTGAGGTCCCATTTGAGAGGATTGCCATGGATATAGTGGGTCCCTTGGAAAAATCTGCCAAGGGTCATCAGTACATTCTGGTGATCCTAGACTATGCCACTCGATATCCAGAGGCACTACCTTTACATAACACTTCCTCCAAAGCTATAGCTAAGGAATTGTTACAGGTATTTTCCCGACTCGGGATACCGAAAGAAATCTTGACAGATCAGGGTACCCCGTTTATATCTAAGCTTATGCGAGACTTATGTGTAGAGCTAAAAATACAGTCCCTAAGAACCTCTGTGTACCATCCGCAAACGGACGGACTGGTAGAACGATTTAATAAGACGTTGAAGATGATGTTGAGAAAGGTGGTCGCTAGTGATGGGAAGAACTGGGACACCTTGTTGCCCTATCTCTTGTTTGCTATCCGAGAGGTACCACAGGCCTCTACGGGGTTTTCCCCATTTGAACTCCTGTATGGGAGACGCCCAAGAGGGATTCTGGATAGCCTCAAAGAAGAGTGGGAGCAACAAGCTGTGCCAGGGAAAAATGTCGTCCAATTTGTGGAAGATTTGAAAGACCGTATTGCGCATATTACCCCCATAGTCAGACAGCATCTAGAAGAGGCACAGAGGTCCCAACGGAACCTTTACAACAGACAGGCTACGGTTCGTAACTTCCGACCAGGGGATCGAGTAATGGTCCTTGTTCCCACGGCCAAAAGCAAGCTGTTATCACATTGGCAGGGGCCATATGAGGTTCTAGAACAGGTCGGCCCGGTGAATTATAAAATTCGACAGCCAGACCGGAGGAAGGTAGAGCAGATCTATCATATAAATCTATTAAAAGCCTGGAAGGATAGAGAGGTATGTCTGTCCGTAGTAGCTAACGAATCCAGGAAAGGGGAGGAACCACGTGTTCAAATATCGGCAGAACTTACGCCTGAACAACACAGAGAAGCTGTAGATTTGGTAAAGAGGAACAGAGATATCTTTTCCAGCGTACCAGGGAAAACTAGGATGGTTTCTCATGATATCGTCACCAAGCCTGGGTAGTCATTAAGATAAGACCTTATAGAATCCCAGAAGCTAGAAGAGGGGCTATTCAGTCAGAGGTAAAGAAAATGCTAGATCTAGGCATAATTGAGGAGTCCCATAGTCAATGGTCCAGCCCTATTGTCTTGGTACCTAAGCCAGATGGGACAATACGGTTCTGTAACGACTTCAGAAAAGTAAACGAAGTTTGATGCCTATCCTATGCCACGGGTAGACGAGTTAATTGAGAAGTTGGCGAGGGCACGTTTTCTAACCACTTTAGATCTTACAAAGGGTTATTGGCAAATCCCCTTAACGAGGTCAGCAAAAGAGAAAACGGCCTTCTCCACACCTGATGGTCTATTTCAGTATACTGTTTTACCCTTTGGTCTTCCAAAGGTTGATGAATAAGTTGCTACACCCACACTCGAACTACGCCTCAGCGTACTTAGACGATGTAGTTATTCATAGTCCAGATTGGGACTCACATCTAGTAAAGGTTGAAGCAGTGTTAAGAACCTTTCGGGAGGCGGGTCTTACAGCCAATCCAGCTAAATGTTCAGTCGGCCTAGCAGAGGCAAAATATCTTGGCTATGTTGTGGGAAGGGGGACAGTAAAACCCCAGCTCAATAAAGTTGAGGCCATTGAGAGTTGGCCCCGTCCCCTTAAAAAGAAACAGGTTAGGATGTTTTTGGGCATTGTAGGTTACTACAGGCGATTTATACCCCATTTTGCAACCCGGGCTGCACAGCTGTCAGATCTAGTAAAGGCAAAGGCACCTGAGGTTGTAAAATGGAACGGTAATGCGGAGACCGCATTTATAGACCTACGCACAACGCTCTGTAGTCACCCAGTCTTGGTAGCCCCGGATTTTAAAAAGGAGTTTTTTTTGCAAACGGACGCCTCCGAAGTAGGTCTCGGAGCAGTACTGTCCCAGTTTGTAGGAGAAGAGGAACACCCGGTCCTCTATTTAAGTCGCAAATTGTGTCCCCGCGAACAAAGATATGCCACAGTGGAAAAAGAGTGTCTGGCTGTAAAGTGGGCAACAGACACATTGAAATATTACCTTTTAGGCAGGTCTTTTACACTCATAACAGATCACGCACCACTACAGTGGATGCACAGAAATAAAGAAAAGAACTCGAGAGTTACCCGTTGGTTCCTGTCGTTACAACCTTTTAACTTTACGATCCAACATAGGCCAGGCATACTGCACGGTAATGCTGATGCACTCTCTAGGGTGCACAGTCTCGATGCACGGGCCGCTCCACTCAGTAACGTTACGCTGGGAAGGGGGATATGTGACAGGGTCATTGACTCCGTGTATGTGAATAGGAGATGGCAGTATGCATGCTATCCAGTAAACGAGGGGTTAACTCAGCTTGTCAAGCAGACCACAGGTGATTTGAATTAAGCTCCTTCACCTGCTTTAAAACAGGAAGAGGAAATACCTCTGGGGCGGCAGTCTCTCTCTCTGAGGCATAGAGGGAAGACAGAGGAAGTGTTAAGACAGACACAAGCTGCCCAAAGCGATCCTGTCCCAAGAGGGAAGAATAAAGCTCCCAGGTAAGGAGCCAACTGCGTTTGCTGTACTTTATTGGGCTGGAATAGGTTAGCTAGCCAGCCAGATAGTTAGCCTGCACTTTTGTTTAGCTAGTACCCCGACCGGGGTTAGGATTTTTGTTTCGTTTCAATTTTAAAGGGACAGTGTACCCATTGTTTAGTTACCGTTTTTGGACAAATAAACCCATCAGCATTATTTCACCGGAAAAGACGTGTTGTCTCCTCACTTACCACGACCATCCTGTCACAATATATAATGTTTATTTTATTTTTTTCCATACAGTATCACGCTATGGAGCTTGCGCTTCTTTTTCTATATATAGTTTGTTTGTTAAAAGAACATATTTTGCCTTTTACTCACCGTTTTGGGTTGCTGCTACTCATGATAAGTACCATATTCTTTAGACTATTTCATGACTATTGCCTGCACCTGTCTATTAATTTCTGCCTCTGTGAGTTTGTTCCATCGGTTGATAGGAACTCTCAGTGAATGATATACATATCATTGGTTACTTTCTGACTGTGTGATATGACCATTTCTGTGGTCCTTTGCAATTGATTAAATATAATTACCTTATTTAAACCCACCGGTGACTGCTCTGATTTATGACGAGGGAGTGCTGGGAATGCATTGTTTCTCTTAGATTATTTAGGACTTTTTAAGGGAAAGTCCACGATTTCCATGCACCCGATCTAGAGTTCATATACAGTGGGTTTTACTTATATACGCTATTCTAGATCAACATAGTGCTGGAAAAACTATACGAACAGTAACATATGATTATTGAAGTGTAAATAAATGCTAAGTTTTATGCATTTAAAGTGAATTCTTTGTAAGAGCTTACTCAATTAAGGACGGTACAGGTTTTTAAACATATGTTTATTGTTACCTGGGGTGTAGCCATTTCATTCCTGATTCCATTGGGTTCGTTCCATATCCATTGTATATGTGGATTCTTCTTGGGCAATGAATTCCTGATGTACAGTAGAAGATTTCACATTCTGCAAATTCTACCAATTTGTCTCCACGTTTATTCCTGTTCCTGTAACCATACGCACCCACGGACGCTTCGTCTTTCCGCTGGGCACCAATCTTTTGCATTGAAATCACTCATAATTAACTTGAGGTTGTAACGTTCCTTTGTTGTAGAGGAAAGGTATTAAAGCTGCAGTTCAGTCTTTTTTTTTTTTTTTTTTTTTACTTCAATAGTTTCATGTGGGCAATCTCTAATTACCTAAAGAACTGCATAGCTGCCGGTCAATTCGTTCTCCGTCTATTGTTCGGCAAACTTTGGCGACATCTTTAAATATGGGGAATGTAAATGGTTGCTATAGGAACAAGCATGCTTGTTAAAATAGAATACAAGAAAATTGGTCTTTCAAAGTTGTTGTTTTTTTTAAACAGAAAATGCTAAAAGTATTTTTTCTTACTACAGAACTGATTTATTAAAAAAAACACACATGCAGGATATTGCCTGAACTGCAGCTTTAATCACCAATAACCCTTAGCCCAGGGCTGCTCAACTCCGGTCCTCAAGCCCCCCCCCACACCCCCCAACAGGTCAGGTTTTCATGATATCCCTGCTTCAGCACAGGTGGCTCAATCAGTCCCTGCTTCTGCACAGGTGGCTCAATCAGAGGCTCAGATTGAGCCACCTGTGCTGAAGCTGACATATCCTGAAAACCTGACCTGTTGGGGGGGGGGGTGAGGGGGGGGCTTGCGGACTGGAGTTTATCACCCCTGCCTTAGCCTATAAAATATGTGACTAACGTATAATAATAATAATAATAATAATAATATCTCATGTATGACTGATCCTTTGAACTGCACATATTCAGGTTATGATTATGAGTGTGTCAGTATATGGTGGAGGGTTCCTGTCCTTTTGTACCCACCATAACCTTATTGTCAGATAGTGAGTGTGTGACAGTTCCCTAAATGGAAAGAGACAATTGTTTAGTGAGAGATTATTCTGGCAGAGATGTCAGTCCTACTCCTACCCCTACCCCTACTACACACAGCACTTATCACCAGCGATCTGACTCCAGGGGACTTTTCATGGTCCCAACGCTCAACAAAGTATCCGGCCACTCCTCCTTCTCTTACCGTGCACCCCAAAACTGGAACAACCTACCGGAGACTCTCACATCCACCACCAGTCTAAGTTCTTTAAAAACTAAAGCTGTCTCACATTTTAATCTGATTTGTAACTATTTCATTTGCCTATAACTTATTTTATCTTTAAGTGTTCATGCAATGTCTTTATATATAATGTATAACCCTGTTCACCTAATGTACCCATGTATTTGTAACCATGTAGAGTAACTGTCATCATTAATCTGTGCCCAGGACATACTTGAAAACGAGAGGTAACTCTCAATGTATTACTTCCTGGTAAAACATTTTTATAAATAAAATACTCAACTGAACATTCTGACTAGAATGACTTTATGTCACAGCTCTAGCGGTATTTGGTGAGACTTGCCAGAATGGACTCCTTATGTTTATGGTTATTATAATTTTAGCCCCGGTCTTATTTTGCCTCCAGAGACCCCCCTCCGTGATTGCCGAGCGGTCGCGGGTGCCGCCGGAGCCAGCGACGGACCCGCCGACTGCTCGCGAAGGTGGGGGCCGGAGCAGGGAGCACTCCGAGTCCCTGGAGTCCCGGCGGCGCACCCGGCTAGCGGGGGCCGCCATTGCTGATGCGCGCACATGCACCGTGATCGCGCATGCGTGGGAACAGCTAGGAGGTTGCGGCGGCTATTAGGGACTCGCGCATGCGCAGGGCAAGTGCGCACGCGGCCCCAATGCAAAGACAGCCTCCACGGGAATACAAGTCCCATGAGGCCTAGAGAGGCAGGCACCAGGTGTCCACAAGTGGCCAATGAGAGGCCAGGATTCACTAGAGGAGCATTGGTACATTTCGCGGGCTTAGTGCGATGGCAGTTGGAGCTGGGAACAGGAAGGGGAAGGAAGGGTGTAGGGAGCGAGTGGCTCCTACACCAGGTAAGGTAGTTCCCCAGATCCCAGGCAGGCCCCAATCCCCACCAGGGTAGGGGGTAAGTACTGAGGGACGGCCCCTAGGTTAGGGACCCTGCCCTTAGCAGTGTGTGAAGTGTGCAGTCTTGTCAGTGTCACGGCTGTCAGTGCTGTGTGCGCTGACAAGTAGGCACAGTGTGTGTGTGCAGCACGTTTGCTGCAGGTACTCGGTTGAGTGCAGTGCGGTTGATGCAGGTACAGTGTGAGTGTAGTGTGTTTGCTGCAGGTGTTAGGTTGAGTTTGTCAGAGGGGATCCGGGAGGTGAAGGTAGAGGTAGAGTGGGTGCAGGGGGTTAGTGACCCACCTACATAGGACAGGCTAAGACACAAAAAACACAGCGCACAACGCTCATAGTGCATTAAAAATTATATTGACATAAAGAATATTAAAGGTGAGTATTAAGCGTACATCAGAGTAATAATAAACAGGCAAAATTGGGATAATGTTACCCAGCACCACGTGGAAGCCGGATCAGATGTCCTCACATAAGGATGGAGGCTGGTTCCTTTCACACCGGTTCCTGGTCAGGTAAGTGGGAAGTCTTTGTTAGTCCTTGCTCCCAAGAGTGAATCAACACGTTTGCAGCTCTGTCCTCGATCGCTGCATTAGACGAAGCTCCACACCAGCTGAGATCCTCTCTCACACCCCTCCGTTTGAACGCTTCCGGGTTGGTGACGTCACCGCGGGGTTTCTCGCCGATACTGGCGCCGGTTACACTGGGTATGCTCGTCGTAGTAAGGCAGTGAAGTTAGGAATAATACTGCTCTAAACTCTTCCAACGCGTTTCGAAAACCGAAGTTTTCTTCATCAGGGAATAAAACGGAGGGGTGTGAGAGAGGATCTCAGCTGGTGTGGAGCTTCGTCTAATGCAGCGATCGAGGACAGAGCTGCAAACGTGTTGATTCACTCTTGGGAGCAAGGACTAACAAAGACTTCCCACTTACCTGACCAGGAACCGGTGTGAAAGGAACCAGCCTCCATCCTTATGTGAGGACATCTGATCCGGCTTCCATGTGGTGCTGGGTAACATTATCCCAAAATTGCCTGTTTATTATTACTCTGATGTACGCTTAATACTCACCTTTAATATTCTTTATGTCAATATAATTTTTAATGCACTATGAGCGTTGTGCGCTGTGTTTTTTGTGTCTTTTTCTGTTAGCTATAGGGGGTCCCTGAGCCCTCCCTTCTACCGCAGCTGCAGACGCTCTAATTACCAAGGTCACGTACTTAATTCATATTTATCACATCACTATTTACATTAGTTGCGCACTTTTTTCTTCACTCATTCACTCATAGGACAGGCTACCCTGCAGGCCCTAGGAGTATTACCTGAAGTCACCAAAGGTTGCTGTGCTGCAGGGACGCCCATAGTGGTGGCGAGCATCACCCTTACTGTGTAGACAGCTAGGGACAAAGGGACGAGCGTGCGGAGTGGGCTTGCTGGCGAGTCGTCTGGGACCAGACGGCTGGACATTGAGACCCAGGAGGCAGATCGTTGATTCATCTGACCCTTTGCGAAGAGGTACCGGTCACCGCCGTGACCGGAAGGTACTATAGCAACAAGTGCACCAACACCGGTCAACAGGCGCTGATCCCGCCTTAGGCTAAACTCTTTAGGAACACTGAGCGAGTGGTTAAAGGACTGAGCCTATACCAACACATTACCGTACACGGACACTGGTGTGGAGCACGCGGTAGCGGGACTGAGACAGTACTCATTAGGAGCGTGGCTGAACCACTACCGTTATAAGGACAGTACTAGTTATTAGGGTGTTAGGCATTGCTGCTAAGGTTATGCATTAGGATATGCGGTGTGTGTGAATTGATGTGTGTTATTGCTACGTTGCATTATAGAGTGATAAGGTTGCCGTGCATTATCATTATTACAGTAAAATTGGTTGCATCACATGTTTGTGTATGTATTTCTTGCCCAGGGGAATCTCACATCACGGGGATCCTGGGTAAGTGGAGGCGCTGCGCTAGAATAGTTACCCCAGGCTTCCAGCTAGCGGAGGCTCAGATCTCCTGGAGCCGCAGGTGTTGTACAGTGACCAGTAGTTCCTTTGGGAGGGTTCAGAAAAAGGGCTACATAATATAAACATTTATCTCTGAATGGATGATGTGCATTGGGGTTAAAAATTGTCCCTTAAGGGTGACATTTCAATAGGTTGGGGAAAGATTGTTGTCTTGCGTTGCCGAGTGTTCAGTGAGGGAAGAATCCCTTCTGTGCTCCTCCGGATGCTGTTGGCGTTCACCTACCTCCTGTGGAAAAACGCTTCCCGTCACTCAGTTTAATCATATGATCCAAGACTTTCAATGTTGTATTGTAGCCTCGGAGATATACAGTGATATTATATATTCTCTATATAGTCTCCAATTTTTTCTGTACATATCTTTCTATTCTTTTCCTTTTCTAATATTTTTCACTTTGTTGGGGGTCCTAAGATTCATTTTAAATATGTCTTTTGATTGAACTAATGCTGGAAATATATTTTTAGAATATAATTAGCTCTTAAGTTTTCACTGTCAGAGTTGTCTTCAGCATATTACTCTGCCCTGTGAAGCGGTGAAAAATCACAGTAAACTTCGATATATTTTTTTCTAACAAAGTTTATTATGGTTTTCATATTTTTGGGGGATGGAAAAGAAAAAAGGGTGCAGTAAAGTGGAATAAATGTCATTGTCAGTTGTATTTTGGATTTTTATTTGTAGGGTGATAGGAACTGTTATAATTAAACTGTAGTTCTTTATTCTTGTCTTATAATATCCATTGTTGGTCCAAATAAAAATGGTATCACCTAATACGGAAGTACTCATTTACTATTCATTATAGGCTAAAGCTGTAACATTCCGGGCATTATTGAAATCCCTGCTCTCTGATTGGTTACAATTCTGGGCATTATACAATCAGTAATGGCCCGGAATTTTTGGCACCCTGACGAGTTTTTCAGCCAATCAGCTTTCAGTTCTCATTCACAAAGAGTGAGATTTGCTCTCAGACAGGTGATTGGACAGAAGGCACCAGCAAGGCACTGACTCCTCCCCCACCCTGCGTGCAGAGAGCTCCGAACAGGAGAGTGAGGGGAAAGGTGTGTGTGTCTGCTGTGTGTTTTGTGGGTGTAAACAGGGCCGTCTTAACAGCATTATAGGCCCCCGGGCAAAGCAGTGCACTGGGCCCTGCCTACACAACCACTCACTGGAATAAAAATGTAAGCCGTTAATTGCCTCCCGCGAATCCGTTACAATATCCTGCTTCCATAACATTGCAAGCAATAAAAATGGCAACATTTATCTCGCAAATGCAGACACGCCAACTCTCCGCTACAAGTCGTAATTTTTCTCCTTCTACCGAGTTAGCGGGAAATTTGAGTGTTGAGGCGGGTGATCGGAAAATTAGTGTTAAATTATGGTCTGTGCATAGATTAGCAGGGGGCCCCTATGCTCGTGGGGCCACCGGGCAACTGCCCAGCGTGCCCATGCGTTAAGACGGCACTGGGTGTAAAGGGGGCCAGCAGAGTTACATAGTTACATAGTAGATAAGGTTGAAAATGACATACGTCCATCAAGTTCAACCTATGCTAAATTTAGACAACAGATACTTTATCCTATTTCTATACTTACTTATTGATCCAGAGGAAGGCAAACAAAAAACCCCAGAGTCTCATCATCCAATGATATCTCATAAGGGAAAAAATAAATTCCTTCCTGACTCCAAGAATTCATCAATCGGATTAATCCCTGGATCAACATCCTTCCCATGTATACTTATTTGGTATATCCACATATACCTTTCCTTTCTAAAATGATGTCCAACTTTTTTTTTAACAAATCTATTGTATCTGCCATCACAGTCTCCATGGGTCATGAATTCCACATTTTAACTGCTCTTACTGTAAAGAACCCTTTTCTTTGTTGCTGGTGAAATCTCCTTTCCTCCAACCTTAAGGGATGGCCCTGAGTCGTTTATACTGCACGTGGGATGAATAGTTATTTTGAAAGCGTCTTGTATTGTCCCCGAATATATTTGTATATAGTTATCATCAGTGGTCGACAAATCACCCAAAAATCTACTCGCCGGAAAAAAAAAATCTACTCGCCTACTAGCCCCGACCCTAGCCCCTAAATTTTTTTGGAATAAATTCCTAGTAAGAACATTCGTTTTTGACATAAGTTTATTTATTGTATTACATTATACTACAATTAGTCCTTGTTACGTGTGTTTGTGTGTGTGTATAAATGTCGGATCTAGGAGAAAAAAAAGCCAGATATGAATGACTAGTGTCCTGAACGCCTTAACCAGTGTCTGGATGCCCCCACTTCCCAATATCTAAAGCAACAATCCTGTTTCACGCTTGTGCTCCTCACACACAAGCGCCAGGGAAAGGGAAGAACCCATTAGCGAGGTGGGGAGGCCGCAGGGGACACGAAGGGAGTGAGTTGCCGTGCAGCTGGGGATCGGCGCGCGTAGTCACGTGACCATGCCGCGCGCAGGAGAATGCGTGACGCGTCCGGAGGTGCGGTGCCAGGCTCAGAGACACGACTGATCCAGCTGCATGTGTGCGCATGCTCTGACAGCAGAGTGGGAGTGCGCGCGTTCTCAGGCACCAACGCGGGGGTTGTGGGTAAGCCACAAGTAAGGAGCAGAGGAGGTAGAGTCCAGAGCACAAGGTAACACCCACAAGGGAATAGCTTCTTGGAGAACGTCCAGACTACTTAAAGGCATAAAGCCAGAAACAGCAAGGTGCAGCGAAACTAAATATAACATAAGGGTTCTTCGTCTAATCCATTGGCCAAGGAATTATAAGCCTGCTACCACGTCAAGGTGAACCCTACTAAGCAGGTACCTACACTACCCGACGGTGAACTAACCTCAGTAGTAAATGAGTGAGTGTCCCAGTCTTCCGGAATCCAAAGGATATGAGTAAAGATCCCAATGAGGTCCAGGCAGGAACAGCATGCGATGGTAGTACTTGCAGGAACCCAGACAGGTAGCCACTGAGTGCTAATTAAAGGTAGCAGCAGCTGTAAGCAATGAGGAAGTCAGAGAGAGGCTTACTTCCTGTCAGGAGGAAGAGGGCAGGACCTGCTAGGAAGCAAGACGGCGTCGTCCGCTTCAGAATCCTTAAAGACACAGGATCTTGACTCGCAGCTAGAGGACGGCGATCAGATGTAAACAGGGGGCGTGTTCCGCACATCGTTACAGTAAGGAAGGAACACGCCGCAGGGGGCGTGTTCCGCACATCATTACAGTACCCCCCTCTTAAGAATCGAATTCCGAGCGATTCAACAGACTAAGGGGCAGCGATGCATAGGAAGATAGGCTCGCAGCTAGAGGGCAGCGCCCGCCACACAGAGAATCAACAGGGAATATTGACTCGCAGCTGGAGGGCGGCGCACGCCATACAGGGAGACATCAGAGAAACTAGGCACAGGTAGAGAATATGCCACAAGGGGGCGTGAAATTGACTCGCAGCTGGAGAGCGGCGCACGCCGTCACGTGTACGTGCCACGCGTGAGAGAATGCGCGACGCGACCGGGGGTGGCCGGGCTCCGAGGCACGAGTAGGGAACCGCGGGTGCGTGCATGCTCTACAGGGAGAGCGGGAACCGAGACGCGGCAGGCAAGAAGGGAACACGCCGCAGGGGGCATGCTCCCCAATTCCTTACAGTCTCCCCCTCTTCAGGATCGAGCTCCGAGCGATCCTTACTAGACTAGGGGGAAATTATTCCAGAGAGTTCTTACCACAGTGGTGAGCACAGTTGGATCTCGGGAGATTCCAAAGAGCAGTCAATAGGGGGTCTGGGTTGCCGTAGGAACAGGAAACAGGGGCAGGTCATAAAAACAGCACGGTCAGAGAACCCCCGTACAGCACTCCATGGTCCGGACCTCAAGGCCTCCCTCATGGAGTAGGAAGAAAAACAATTCTGGAGAAATAAAAGGAATTAGAGTCTCCCAACGGTGAAGGGGTTCAGGAACAGGAACATGGAACAGGAACATGGAACAGAAAAGAAGGCGGGGCTACCTCTGTGGGTCCGTCTGTTTGGCTCTGCATAGTGTCACGCTTGTGCTCTTCACACACAAGCGCCACGGAAAGGGAAGGACCCGTTAACGAGGTGGGAGATCCACAGGGGACCCGAAGGGAATGAGTTGCTGCGCAGCTGGGGATCGGCGCACGTAGTCACGTGACCACGCCGCGTGCAGGAGAATGCGCGACGCGTCCGGAGGTGCGGTACCAGGCTCAGAGACATGACTGATCCAGCTGCATGTGTGCGCATGATCTGACAGCAGAGCGGGAGTGCGCGCGTTCTCAGGCACCAATGCAGGGGTTGTGGGTAAGCCACAAGTAAGGAGCAGGGGAGGTAGAGTCCAGAGCACAAGGTAACACCCACAAGGGAATAGCTTCTTGGAGAACGTCCAGACTTCTTAAAGGCATAGTGACAGAAACAGCAAAGTGCAGCGAAACTAAATATAACATAAGGGTTCTTAGTCTAATCCATTGGTCAAGGAATTATAAGCCTGCTACCACGTCAAGGTGAACCCTACTAAGCAGGTACCTACACTACCCGACGGTAAACTAACCTCAGTAGTATATGAGTGAGTGTCCCAGTCTTCCGGAATCAAAAGGAGATGAGTAAAGATCCCAAGGAAGTCCAGGCAGGAACAGCATGCTATGGTAGTACTTGCAGTACCCAGACAGGTAGCCACGGAGTGCTAATTAAAGGTAGCAGCAGCTGTAAGCAATGAGGAAGTCAGAGAGAGGCTTACTTCCTGTCAGGAGGAAGAGGGCAGGACCTGCCAGGAAGCAAGACGGCGTCGTCCGCTTCAGAATCCTTAAAGACACAGGATCTTGACTCGCAGCTAGAGGGGGGCGATCAGAAATAAACAGGTAAGGAAGGAACATGCCGCAGAGGGTGTGTTCCGCACATCGTTACAGTAAGGAAGGAACACACCGCAGGGGGCGTGTTCCGCACATCGTTACATCCTGCCTGGGATCTTACCTGATCCACAGTCCCTCGATGTCCAGGTACCCTCATTCCCGCAATGTTATATGTTGGAGGGGAGGCGTTCCTTACCTGTCTTCTGGGTTAGGGGGGATTCCGATGTCTCCCATGTGAAGCTTGAGTCAGATCTGGAAGAAAGCAGTATAGGTTATTTATTTAATAAATAGTATAGGTATAGGGCAGTTAAGATATATATAGGGTAGATAAGATATCCAGATCCAGAGTGTGAGACAGAGAGAGTGTGGGAGAGAGAGAGAGAGAGAGAGAGAGAGAGAGAGTGTGGGTGAGAGAGAGAGACAGAGAGAGAGAGTGTGGGTGAGAGAGAGAGACAGAGAGAGAGTGTGGGTGAGAGAGAGAGAGAGAGACAGATAGTGTGTGAGTGAGAGAGAGAGACAGAGAGAGAGTGGGTGAGAGAGAGACAGAGAGAGAGATAGGGGGGGACAGAGAGAGAGAGGGTGACAGAGAGCAACAGAGAGCCTGTTACGCCGTTGCTGCCCGCAGACCAGACCCGTCCCTTATACTGAGGTGAGGGACGTATATGAGCACGCACCCGCAGAAAAAGGAGCGTGTCCGGAGTGTGGTGTTTTAGGCATTGCCAGGACAGGTGGTGTAAGCTTTAGCAAAACTTGACGGTACCGGTAAAGAAGTGCCGTCGTCGTTGCCGTTAGCCAAGGTCAGGGATTGGAGAATTCCGGAAGGTCGGTTTCCATGCAGGGGTCGAGAGCCAGAGATAGACGTCCGCCAAGCCAAGTCGTAACCTGAGAGAATAAAGAGTGAGAGTGCCAGCATAGTGATCCACAAGTGGAAACTATGTAGAGCAATGAGTGAGTTACAGGACAGGCAAAATAAAGTGCGGCTGACCAATCAGAAGTGGAGGCAGACCTGGAGGAGTGCGTGGAGCTATCTTGGATAGGTCCACTTGATTGGCAGGCAGGTGAGTACTTTTATTTTGGCAGGACAGCCTGTTCGTATGCTGGGAGCGTGGTTTCACTGCTAGTGCAGTGAATAAATTATCTTCACCCGGCGCGTGCTGTCCATGCGTGCGCCCGGGACACATGGCAGCCGCATGGGAGAGGGAAGGCTTAGGAGCGGAGACGGACCGCCGGGTACGGCGGAGAACCTCCAGGACAGCAGAAGGTAAGCGGCGCCGGCGAGGGGCATGCACCATGGCAGCAGCGGGAGGCAACCGAGGTGAGGAGGGGCTGGGTCGCGGGCGCCGCGATCCCTGAATCCTCACAGTACCCCCCCCCCCCCTCAGGGTCGGCCTCAGGACGATCCTCCCATAATTTGGATGGAAACTTCTTTCGGAAACGTTTGAGAAGTTCGGGTGCATGGATGTCTTTAAGGGGTACCCACGACCTTTCCTCAGGTCCAAAGCCCTTCCAATGGACCAAGAAATGGACCTTACCTCTCGAAAGACGGGAATCTAGTAAAGCTTGGACCTCGTACTCTTCATTGCTCTGTATGAACACTGGGTCAGGTTTAAGAGTGTCGTCCGGAAAGAGGGAACTGGAGATGAACGGTTTGAGAAGCGAAGTGTGAAAGACATTAGGGATTCTCATGTTTTGAGGTAATTGAAGTCGGAAGGACACCGGGTTTACCTGCTCCATGATAGGGAAAGGACCCAGGAACCTAGGTGCCAATTTGGGGGAAGGGGTCTTGAGATGGATATTCTTGGTAGATAACCAGACCTTGTCCCCAGGCTTGTAGTTGGGTGTAGGTCGGCGATGACGATCAGCCTCGGTTTTAGAAGTCAGGGAGGCCTTTTGAAGTGCCGATTGAATTCTAGACCAAGATTCCTGCAGGAGAGAGATGTGTTCGTCCACGGCTGGTACTCCAGGGGAGATATTCGAAATAGGAAGGTTGAGCCGAGTGGAATCCGTAATTAATAAAGAAGGGTGTCTCACGAGTGGACTCATTCCAGGAGGAATTAAAGGCATACTCAGCCAAGGAAGTAATTCCGCCCAGTTATCCTGAGAGTCAGAGACGAAGCACCTTAAATATTTCTCGAGGGATTGATTAACCCTCTCGGTCTGCCCGTTAGTTTGAGGGTGATATCTTGAAGAAAAGGAAGAGGAGATGCCCAGTCTTTTGGTGAAAGACCTCCAGAATCTGGAGACGAAATGAGAGCCCCGATCAGATACGATGGATGTAGGTATCCCATGGATCCGGAAAATCTCTTTGGAGAAAATATCGGCTAGGGCGGGTGAGGAGGGTAATCCTTAGAGAGGGATGAAATGTGCCATCTTGGAAAACCGGTCCACTACTACTAGAATAGTGTTCATGCCATTCGACCTAGGCAACTCAACAATAAAGTCCATGGATATGTGTGACCAGGGGCGCTCCGGGATGGGTAAAGGTAGGAGAAGACCCTGGGGTTTCTGACGAGGAATCTTGTTACGTGCACATACCGGACAGGACCGTGTGAATTCGAGAATGGTTTTGGCCATATTGGGCCACCAGAAGGTGCGACGGATGAGATCCAAGGTTTTCTTGAATCCTGGATGTCCTGCCGAGCGGGCAGCATGTCCCCAATCAAGTATCTCAGGAACGAACTTGGGCTCTACGTACAAAGTGTCCTTCGGAACCTCAAGACCATTCGGAAGATGTTTTTGAGATTTAATGATCTTCTCGAGATTCTTGAATGCCGCGACTGCTAGGATCCTGTGTTTAGGAAGGATGGACTCGGTGGTTTTTTCCGGTCTCTCTTCAGAAGAGTATTGTCTAGAGAGGGCATCAGCCTTGACGTTTTTTGTGCTGGGAATGTATGATAAAATAAAATTAAACCTAGAGAAAAATAGCGACCAGCGAGCTTGGTGGGGACCCAAGCGGCAGGCATTCTCGATGTACAACAAGTTTTTATGGTCCGTGAGAATCGTGAATGGCAGTTTAGATCCCTCCAGAAGATGCCTCCATTCTTGAAGAGCTAATTTGACAGCCAAAAGTTCCCTATTACTTACGTCATAATTTCTCTCCGCTGGAGAAAACTTCTTAGAGAAAAAACCGCAAGGGTGAAGTTTGTCCTGGGAAGAAAATTTCTGGGATAGAACCGCGCCAGCCCCACAGTCCGAAGCGTCAACCTCTAGGGTGAATGGAAAATTAGTGTTTGGATGTCGGAGGATGGGAGCAGAGACGAAAGCTTGCTTCAATGATTTGAAAGCCGTGACTGCCTTGGGAGACCAAGATGAAGGATCTGCACCTTTTTGAGTCAGTGCCGTGATAGGAGCGATGATGGTGGAAAAATTGAGAATAAATTTCCGGTAATAGTTAGAGAATCCTAAAAATCGCTGAATAGACTTGAGGGAATCGAGTTGAGGCCAATCCAGTACGGCTTTCAGTTTCTCGGGGTCCATGGCCAAGCCTCTGTTGGAGATAATGTACCCAAGAAAGGAAGTGGCAGACTGGTGAAAAAGGCATTTCTCCATTTTGGCAAACAAACGGTTCTCTCGGAGACGAGAAAGCACAAACTTCGTGTGGATGATATGGTCCTGTAGATTCTTGGAAAAAATAAGGATGTCATCCAGATAGACGATTACGAAACGATTAAGGACATCCCGAAAGATGTCATTGATAAAGTCCTGAAAAACTGCTGGTGCATTGCACAAACCGAAGGGCATCACAAGGTATTCGTAGTGTCCGCTACGGGTGTTGAAAGCAGTTTTCCATTCGTCACCCTCCCGGATGCGAATGAGATTGTACGCCCCACGAAGGTCAAGTTTGGTAAAGAGGTTGGCCCCTTGAAGTCTATCAAACAGCTCAGAGATGAGTGGAAGTGGATAACGATTCTTTACCATAATGTGGTTCAGGCCCCGGTAATCTATACACGGTCTGAGAGTCCCATCTTTCTTCTTGACAAGGAAAAATCCAGCCCCCGCGGGAGAGTTGGAGTGACGTATAAAACCCCGTCTCAAATTCTCATGAATATATTCATCCATGGCTTCCGTCTCGGGTAATGAGAAGGGGTAGGATTTGAACTTGGGCAAGGTGTACCCAGGTACCAGGTCAATCGGACAGTCGTATGGACGATGAGGGGGTAGGAGCTCAGATTGTGTCTTGCTAAAAACATCCAAAAAATCCACGTATGGGGAGGGTAAGTCTCTCTTAGGATTGGATGTGTTAGCTAGTAATTGAGACAGACGTACCGTAGATGAAGAAGATTCCTCAGAGTTATCCCTCCAGACAATGGGGTTGGAAGATACCCAATCGATCTGTGGATTGTGCTTCTGCAACCAGGGCAGGCCAAGAGTGACCGGTGTACCAGGAGCATTAATCACGTCAAAGTCCAAGGTCTCCTTGTGGGAGTGAGAAGAAAGGGTGATGGAACCGGAGATATATGCCGGGGTGAGTGGTCGATTATTAATCCCGACCAAGGCAACGGGGAACATCTTTTTAGAGAGAGGAATCTGATTCTGTTCGGAGAAGGTATGGTCCACAAAGTTCCCTCCTGCGCCGGAATCAATGAATGCTGCTGTGGAGGTGCGGAAAGTAGGACCAGAAAGAGAAACGGGAATGGTCAATTTTTTAGGGAGTTCCCTCCTGGATAGGGGACGAGAAGATTTAGCACCCAGGGAGAGCCCCTTCGTACTCACTGGGTTTGGTCGTTTCCCGGAGATGGTGGACAGTCACGGGTCCGCTGCTCAGAAGATCCATAGTGATAACACGACTCTCCGGTTGGGTGAAGTTGTCTTAAGGGTACCCGAGGACTCTGGACTCCAAGTTGCATCGGCTCTGGGGCTTCCAGCGGAGGCAGCGGGGAGAAGACGGGTCTCGGGGTAGTAGAGAACCTGGAGAAAGGAGCACGGAAAGGCGTAGACCGGGGTTGCTGACGCTGAGCGTGGCGTACCTGAAGACGCTGGTCCATACGAATGGCCAGGGTGATGAGGTCCTCCAGAAGTCCTGGCCTGGGTTGAGAAGCAAGTTCATCCTTCAGAGAATCCGATAGGCCTTTCCAGAAGACGGAGACTAAGGCCTCCTGACCCCAACGAGTCTCAGCTGCTATGGTCCTGAATTCCAAGGCGTATTGGGCCACAGGCCGATGTCCCTGTGAAAGCTGCAGCAGGGAATCAGAAGCAGTCTCTTGTCGTGCGGGGGTATCGAAGACCTGTCGAAAGTCTCGTCTGAAGGCTGCGTAATCTCGGGTAATATCGGGGCGCAGTTCCCAGATCGGGGAGGCCCATGCCTGCATTACCTGCTGTCCCACAACCAGATGTTTGAAAAATAAAGGAATTTTATTGCAAGACCTGCTCTTTCATCATTGCTGTGCGCTGCACACCCTGGCTCTTGGACATTACCTGTGAGCAGGCTGTAGATATAAGCCACCTTTTTCCGACCAGTGGAATACAGCTGTGGAGCCATCTCGAACTGGATCTCGCATTGATTGAGAAAGCCACAACAAGCGTGGGGATCCCCCGTGTACGGCTTCGGAGCCGGAATCTTCGGACCTGGGGATGAAGTGGATATCGGATCTGACTGCGCCGGCGGTGCAGCCGCAGGTGGTGCCTGAAGAGAAAGGCCCTGTACCTGTTGGGAGAGGAGAGCCACTTGATCCGTAAAGGCCTGAATTTGTTGGTACATGGCCATCATCATAGAGTCCACGTCTGTCTGGTCTGTGTCTTGTGGGCTTGACATAATGTTACGCCGTGCTACCCGCAGACCAGACCCGTCCCTTATACTGAGGTGAGGGACGTATATGAGCACGCACCCGCAGCAAAAGGAGCGTGTCCGGAGTGTGGTGTTTTAGGCGTTGCCAGGCCAGGTGGTGTAAGCTTTAACAATACTCGCTGGTACCGGTAAAGAAGTGCCATCGTCGTTGCCGTTAGTCAAGGTCAGGGATTGGAGAATTCCGGAAGGTCGGTGTCCAAGCAGGGGTCGAGAGCCAGAGATAGACGTCCGCCAAGCCAAGTCATAACCTGAGAGAATAAAGAGTGAGAGTGCCAGCATAGTGATCCACAAGTGGAAACTATGTCGAGCAATGAATGAGTGACAGGACAGGCAATATAAAGTGCGGCTGACCAATCAGAAGTGGAGGCAGACCTGGAGGAGTGCGTGGAGCTATCTTGGATAGGTCCACTTGATTGGCAGGCAGGTGAGTACTTTAATTTGGCAGGACAGCCTGTTCGTATGCTGGGGGCGTGGTTTCACTGCTAGTGCAGTGAATAAATTATCTTCACCCGGCGCGCGCTGTCCATGCGTGCGCCCGGGACACATGGCAGCCGCATGGGAGAGGGAAGGCTTAGGAGTGGAGACGGGGACGGCGGAGAACCTCCAGGACAGCAGAAGGTAAGCGGCGCCGGCGAGAGGCATGCACCACGGCAGCAGCGGGAGGCAACCGAGGTGAGGAGGGACCGGGCCACGGCCGCCGCGATCCCCGAATCCTCACAGAGCCAGAGAGAGAGAGACAGAGAGAGAGACACACAGAGACACACACACAGAGAGACACACACACAGAGAGACAGATCGAGACACAGAGAGAGAGACAGAGAGAGATAGTGACAGAGAGAGAGTGACAGAGAGAGAGACAGACAGAGAGACACAGAGAGTGATTGAGAGTGACAGAGAGAGGGAGGGTCAGGAGGTTGGTGACTGTGTGATGGGTGACTGTGGGTGGGGTGACAGGTGACAGGTGATGGTGGCTGTGGGGGTGTGACACACACAGTGTCTCACACAGTCACACAGACACAGTGTCACACACAGTCACACAGACACAGTGTCACACACAGTCACACAGACACAGTGTCACACACAGTCACACAGACACAGTGACACACACACACACACACACACACACACACACACACACACACACACACACACACACACACACACACACACACACACACACACACACACACCCTTTTCTGAAGCCAGGGTCACGTTTGATGTGTGAATGGCTCCCGATAGCATTAACACAGTTCCCTTTTAAATCACTCCAAGCCCTGTAATATTTCCTCCACTTTATTGGGAAAAGCAGTAGGATACAAATACTTGTGGATGGTATGTACAGTAGTGGTGATTATTAGTTAGAAACCGGTAAAAAGAGATGGCCTCACCATGGGGGATGAACAGAGAAGGGTCTTGAACTCACTGTATCCAGGGTGGAAAAGGAAGTGAGGGGCAGTGTGGGTAAAGGGAATAGTCTAGGGGCAGACTATCTCTGAACAAACAGGAGGGGGGACAGACTAGCCCATTCTGGTGAGGATCTCAGAAACTGCAGTAGCAGCTCACTGATTCCATGGCCAGAGGCAAGAAATGCAACATTGTTGCAAGTTACACAAGCACAGTATGTGTGTGCAAACTCCATGCAGCTGGGAATAAGATCTGACAGGCAGAAGCTGCAAATGAGAGAGGGGGGTGAGTCAGAAATGTAGTTCTTGTTCCATGACACACACACGCACACACACACACACACACACACACACACACACACACACACACACACACACACACACACACACACACACACACACACACACACACACACACACACACACACACACACACACACACACAGTCACACACACACACACACACACAGTCACACACACACACACACACACACACACAGTCACACACACACACACACACACACACACACACACACACACACACACACACACACACACACACACACACACACACACACACACACACACACACACACACACAGTCAGTCACACACACACACACACACACACAGTCAGTCACACACAGTCAGTCAGTCACACACAGTCAGTCACACACACACACACACACACACACACACACACACACACACACACACACACACACAGTCACACACACACACACACTCAGTCACACACACATGAAACGGAGCCGCTCGCGGGAGAAAAAGCGGGTGAGGAAGCGGTACAAATTATGCGAGATTAAGCGGAACCGGCGCCGATCACCGTGTCCAGCAGGGACATCAGAGAGTCGCAGGGGACATCGGAGAGCCGCGGGGGATATCGGAGAGCCACGGGGGACATTGGAGACCCATGGGGAACATTGGAAACCCGCGGGGACATCAGAGAGCCGCGGGGGACATCGGAGGCATGTGGAGGGGCATTGGAGGGGCATGTGGAAGCATCAGAGGGGTATGTGGGAGCATTGGAGGGGCATGTGGGAGCATCGGAGGGGCATGTGGGGCATCGGAGATGCATAGGAGGGGCATGGGAGAGGTATGGGGGGGTATGAAAGACGCATAGGAGGGGCATGGGAGAGGCATGTGGGGGTATGGGAGACGCATACGAGGAACATGGGAGAGGCATGTGGGGGTATGGGAGACGCATAGGAGGGACATGGGAGAGGCGTGTGGGGATATGGGAGAGTACTTTCGTGCTCAGATGTGCTAGAAGGATCAAGATTGAAAAGGAAGGCCGCTTCCATGTGAGCTCATATAGAGCCCGGATGAGCGCCCCCCCAAAAAAAATTGTCAGTGTGCCAAGTTGCGTCACACCAATCAAATAGGAGGATTTTTTTTTCCAGCGCAAGAAGGGAAAATTAAAAAAAAAAAAACACGTGCGCTGCTTGGGCCAATATGAGGTTGCCACGATGTCAAATCTAGTCGCCCGGGACGTGCGGGCAACCGGACTTGTCGAACACTGGTTATCATATCCCCTCTTAGACGCCTCTTTTCTAATGTAAATAAATCTAATTTAGCAAGCCTCTCCTCATAAGTTAGATTGTCCATCCCCTTTATTAATTTGGTGGCTCTTCTCTGCACTCTCTCTAGTTCCATAATGTCTTTTCTTAGGATTGGTGCCCAAAATTGTACTCCATATTCAAGGTGTGGTCTTACTAATGCTTTGTAAAGGGGCATAATAATGTTGACTTACCTTCCATCCATTGCCCGTTTAATGCAAGATAAGATCTTGTTTGCCTTTGCAGCTACTGCATTACTTTGGGCACTATTGCTAAGCCTGCTGTCTGCAAGCACTCTTAAATCCTTCTCCATCAAGGATTCCCCCAATATATCTCCATTTAATTTGTAAGTTGCCTGTTTATTCTTGTTTCCCAAATGCATAACCTTACATTTATCTGTATTAAACCTCATTTGCCATTTACCTGCCCACGTTTCCAGGCTCTCCAAGTCCTTCTGAAGAGAAATTACATCCTGCTCTGATTCTATTACCTTACACAATTTAGTATCATCAGCAAAGATGGAGACTTTGCTCTCGATGCTAACCTCAAGGTCATTAATAAACAAGTTAAAAAAAGCAGGGGTCCCAGTACCGATCCCTGAGGTACTCCACTCACAACTTTAGCCCAACCTGAAAAAGTTCAATTTATGACAACCCTCTGTTGTCTGTCCTTTAACCAGTGTTTTATTGGTGTGTGTGTGTGTCTTCTGTTGATGTGTGTTTTATTGGTGTAGAGGGTAGGGTTGCCAGGTGTCCGGTTTTGAACCGCACAGACCGGTATTTTGCCGATCTGTCCGGTAAAAATGAGAGGTTATACCGGACATGTATGTGGCTGTGTAGACGGATGTTCACAGAGGTACACAATTGGAGACTTTTATAAGGTGAAATTATAATAAGGCTTTATTGTGCCTTTTCCTTTTCATCAGGAAATCCATCCAAACACAGGGGTGGGGGGGGGGGGGGGGAACAAAGCTTCTATTCACTTGGGAGTATTTCTAGTGAAACACTATGCAATTAATTCACATCTCCCTTAGTCAAACATTTCTCCCAGCCCCAAACACATAGCATGAAATAAGCAGATATAAGAAGTCTCTTAAGAATGAAAGTCTTATCTGTTTCTTGGAGGGACAATCTTCTCAGTTCCTGGTTCAGCTCCCTTCCCTCAGGGTGTGTCAGCATTCAGGTTTAGTAGTTTTCCCTGTGTCTTGAAATCAGCTCTGCTGTGTCTTCTGGCAGAGCTCAAGACATGGTCAGCTCCAGAGATCTGTGTTCTCTTGGTCAGTCTCTCCTGGGAGACTCAAGAACCCCTGCTCTGTCTCCAAAGGTCAGCTCACAAGTGTGCTAAGGAGTCACTTCCTGTCTCAACAGACAGGCTTTTGTAAGCAATCTAAATCAGGCAGGTGGTGTTTATTAATTGACTACCAGCAGTAGACCACCACACTGCTAGATTAAAGGCACATTACTTGAACAGGGATTACTCCCCTGTTACAGGCTGGTATTTTCCCTCTCTGGATGTGCGGGTAGCGGGAGTGTGAGGGTGGCCGGTTGCAGCGTCCCCACTTACCTCCAATTCAGAAGCAGGCTGCAGCATCCGGTAACCAGGGAAACGGGCGTCATCCCCCTCTCCCAGCCCAGGAGAAGACTAACCAATGGGAGGGCTCAATGTCATGCACAGCTCCCCCATTTGCATGCTGGGAAATGTCTTTCCTCCCAGCTTTGCATGTGGGAGAGGAGAGAAGAGTTCCACTCTGTCCCTGCCACCACAGGTAAGATACCAGGAGGAGGAGAGGATGAAAAAGGAGGATGAGGAGGTGGTGAGGAAGGAGGATGAGGATAAGGAGGTGGCAAGGAAGGAATATGAGGATGAGGAGGTGGTGAGGGATGAGGATGAGGAGGTGATGAGGAAGGAGGATGAGGATGAGGAGGTGGTGAGGAAGGAAGAGGGTGGGGGTGGTGGTGAGGAAGGAGGAGGGGGGTGAAGGTGAGGAAGTAGGAGGAGGAAGGTGGTGAAGGTGAGGAAGAGGAGGGGGGGTGAAAGTGAGGAAGGAGGAGGAGAAAGGGGTGAAGGTGAGGAAGAGGAGGGGGGTGAAGGTGAGGAAGGAGGAGGAGGGGGTGAAGGTGAGGAAGGAGGAAGGGGGTGAAGGTGAGGAAGTAGGAGGAGGGGGGTGAAGGTGAGGAAGTAGGAGGAGGAAGGGGGTGAAGGTGAGGAAGAGGAGGGGGCGTGAAGGTGAGGAAGGAGGAGGGGGGCGTGAAGGTGAGGAAGGAGGAGGAGGGGGGGGTGAAGGTGAGGAAGGAGGCGAAGGAAGGGGTGAAGGTATGGAAGAGGAGGGGGGTGAAGGTGAGGAAGGAGGAGGAGGGGGGTGAAGGTGAGGAAGGAGGAGGAGGAAGGGAGTGATGGTGAGGAAGGAGGGGGGTGGTGGTGTGAGAGGATGAGGGGGGTTGCAACAATCTTGGAAGTAGTGGGAGAGAAGCATTAAGATCAGTATAGCTCACCATGTATGACTGCAGGTATGTTATTTATGAATGATCTGATCCGTTATGTAATTTAATTTTTTTCTAAATTTCACTCCACGTATGCACCAATTTGCACTATTTCATATTCTATTTCGTAAAAAATGCTGGGAGGGCGCTCAATTCCCAAACCCCTTCCCAGATTTTTTTTTTTTTTACAAAATTGAACATGAAATGGTGCAAATTGGTCTGAGAATGTATAAATAACATACCTCCCCACCCACTTGGACCGCGCTGCGTCTTTCACCGCTGTGTCCAGTATTTTTTGAGAAGCCACCTGGAAACCCTAGTAGAGGGGGCAGAAGGGTCTGTTTTGTCAGTGTGTCTGCTGTGTGTGTGTTTTGTGTGTGTAGAGGTGGGGCTGCAGTGTGTGTGTCTTCAGTGTGTGTTTTGTGGGTGGAGGTGGGGTGTAGAGTGTTTTGTTGGTGTGTGTGTGTCTGCAGTGTGTGGGTTTCCAGAAGTGCTGGAGTGGGTGTAGGGAGGGGGCTGCTGTTGTGTTTTTGCGGATGCAGAGGGGCAGCAGTCTGTTTTGTTGGTTTGTGTGTGTCTCTGCAGTGTGTTTTGTGGGTGCAGAGGGGGGGCTGCAGTGTGTGTGTTGTGGGTGGAGGAGAGGTGCAGAGTTTTGTGTGTGTCTGCAGTGTGTGGGTTTACAGGGGGCTGCAGTGGGTGTAGAGTGGGGGATGCTGGTGTGTGTTTTGTGGATGTAGATGGGTGCAGCTGTCTGTTTTGTTGGTGTGTGTCTTTTTGTGGGTGTTGAGGGGGACTGCAGTGTATGTGTGTGTGGGTGGAGGAGGGCTGCAGAGTGTGTTTTGGTGTGTGTCTGCAGTTTTGTGAGTTTACAGGGGGCTGCAGTGTGTTTGTGGGTGTAGAGGGGGGGGCTGTAAAGTGTGTAAGGGGGATTTCAGATGGTGTTTGTATATAGAGGGGGTGGGGGGGGGGGAGTTCCATAGTGTGTTTGTGTGTATAGAGGGGGGGGGCAGGGGGCCTGCAGAGTGTGTGTATATAGAAGGGGGGGGGGGAGCTGTGTATATGTACAGTTTTCTTTTAATAAACTTGCAGTAAAAGCAAAAGAATGTAGACAATCATGATGATAAAAATCAATATGACTATAAAAGTGTGTATTTTTTATGAAAAATAAAAAAATAAGCCTACATTTAGCCTATAATAGTAATAATCCCCTCAGAACAGGGCATTACTGGCCAATAATGCCCTGTCTGGGTTAAAGTTCCTCGGCTTCGCCTCGGGCCTTCAATTCTTCCAGCCAGGGCATTATTGGCCAGTAATGTCCTGTTCGTCGGGGATTATTACTTAATTATGGCAGCTGGACTAACACAGCTATTTCCATTTAATTCTTTATTCTCATCACTTACCACTAGAGGGGAATAATTGCAAATGATTCTCTCTCGCACACATACTTGTATTTACACTCGTATACCGTATGTACAAAGCTCGTCCTTTTATCTGACCCGAACTGAAATTTTTGGGTGGGATTTCAATCTTAAAATAAATTAATTTAAAAAAAGCGCAGTTACTGTTTAAAAAACCAACACAAAATAACTTAACAATATAATTGTCTTTTGTAAATAAATGTAATCATACTTATAGCACAGATTTGACTGTTGTGTGTGGTATCAATGGGTATAAAGAACATTTAATTTTGCATTTGGGCCTCTGAATAAGGAAGTGTTTACTATATGGTAGGCGCCGGTTTGTATTTTGTTTTTTGTTTTATATGGCAGGCGTGCAAAACTGTCCTAACTGTGGTTGCGAAAGTGTTGGTGACTTTTTACAAATATTTGAGATTTGTCAGCAAACTTTAAAGGGATAAACCAATTGTAAAATCAGTCTTAGTTGCTGCAGGAATCGGCAAAGGTTTTCAACACAAGAGAGAGAGAACACACACCATTTAGCTTCTTGGCATCTATCAATTTGCATCTTTGCAAGGTATCTTGCCATATAATAACTTTATATTGCACTTTTTTTGAAGTGGGATGGAAAGCGTTTTAATTTACAGTGTAGTGCACAGTAAACATTTTTACAGACACAGTTCCTGCCCACATGAGCTTACAATCTATGTTTTTGATGCCTGAGACACAGGGAGATAGTGACTTTTCCAAGGTCACATGGAGTCGACACCAGGAATTGAACCAGGTTCCCCCTGTTTCAGTGTCAGTGTTTACAGAGTTAGTGTCCTTACTCACTGAGCCACTCCTTCTCCTAATATGTTGTGTAGACGAGTGTTTTGAATGGTATATAAATCAATGGGTACTTAACAAAATAAGATCTCTCAATTTGACATGGTTCTCAAAGTGATGCGAAAATTTCACACATCTCTAGTGTAGTCTAACCACTGTTAGAAGGATTATCATCAGTGGTCGAAGTGTTAGGCCACGTGCATAGTGTGAGCGACCAAGCACGTGCGGGCCCACTATATCAGGGGCCCACTATATCAGGGGCCCACTATATCAGATGCCTTAGGTTGCTATAGAATGCTAACTGGATACCAATATATGTATATATATATATATATATTTTTTTTTTTACTCATACTTTATTAGATATTTCAAAATGTGAAAGTATAGGCTACCAAAAATACAAAGGAAAGGTTACAGGGATATATCAAATAAGTAAACATGGGAAGGATGTTGATGCAGGGAGAAATCTGATTGCTATTATTGGAGTCTGGAAGGAATGTATTTTTCCTCTTATGAGACGGCAATAGATGATATTTCACTGGGGTTTTTGTTTGCCTTCCTCTGGACCAATATACTGTAAGTATGAGTATAGGATGAGTATCTGTCATCTAAACTTAGCAGAGGTTGACCTTCGTGGACATATATCTTTTTTTCAACCTAGTCTACTATGTAACTATGCAACTAAAGGGAAGGAAGCGATCAGGGAACAAAGTAATGAGATTGGAGAAGGATAGGGGGAATAAGTCAAGTTCATTTACACAAAGGTTTACAAGTTACAATATACACTGCTTGAGGTAAGAGATTCAGGCTGATCAGCAGATGACATACAGTACAGCTAGTATAGTACAGGAGGGCCCCGGGTATAAGGCGGGTTCCGTTCCAGGGGCCCGCCGTATAGTGAAAATCGCCAGGAAACGGATCCGGCGATTTTCAAGTGTTTGCATGCGCAAATCAGCATTTTTGCCGGTCTGCGCATGCGCGACCTATGGTCTGCGCGCGCAAACTACAGTATGCACGCGCAAACTACGGTCTGCGCATGCGTGCCGGGCGCAACCGCCCGTTCTGCGCATGCGCAATTTAAGATCCAAGATGGCGGCCCCCTTCTCGATGCGACCGTTTCGGCGGATCGCCGAAAAGCGGGGCGCCGAGAAGCGGGGCCTGCTGTACATAGTCACACATCTGTGTTAATAGAGTAGTAATACTGTATGTACTGGTAGTGCCATCTTAAGGCATGGGCTTACTGGGCTGTAGCTCAGGGCCCCGGATCTTTCAGGGGCTTCACAAATACTATGGGCAAAAATGTAATTTAAAATTTATAGTTCTAACTGAACGCAGCAAACGTTACTTAATTATCATTTTTTTGTTTTTTTGGTGTGATTACAACTGTATTTAATATTATATAGCCTCACTTTTTATAAACATTGTGTATTCAAAGATAACGTTTCTACAATTTTACTGGGAATAAGGTAGTTTCATTGAGTTGTCGGAAATGTATTTACAAAATAACGCACAAAAGAAACCTATTACCGCGTGACAAACTGGGGTCAGCATTTCCCAGCATTGAAATTGCTTTACGAATTTTCCTATCAATGAAAACCACAAACTGCAAAGGCAACGGAAAGATTTTTTTCGAAGTTGAAACTTAGTAAGAATGAGCTCCGCAGTTGCTGCGTCACCCAAGATTGAACGCGCTTTCTGCGATGACAATCGAATCAGAAATACTTCATAACATCGAATTTGATGATGTTATTTGTGTCTTTGCAAATAGAAAAAACAGAAAGAGATACATGTCGATACATAAAATGTTTGTGGTTGTAGAATTTGAATAAAAGTTTTGGATGTTGTTCAATAAAAACCACATACTGTATTTGTATTTAAACGTGACCATTTGTGGGTGGGGTCCCCAATTTACCCTTAGCCCAGGGCCCCAAAAATTCTTAAGAATGGCATCCTTAATTCGGGTAATAATATACTGTTACGAGCTGAACTTCTGTTCATGTCACTGGGGGCCTGCCCGCAACAACGTGATTGCTACCTCAAGCGATCACTTGGTCGTGATCTGGAAGACTGGTGGTACTTGGGTATCGCCAATCGTCTGCCACTCAAAAGGTCCATAAACATGTCACTGCCATTGGTTCATTTGGGTTCATTTTTGTCTTAGAATGATGCACTCAGAAGTCTATGACCATACCGCTAGAGGTGGCTATACTTCCCAATATTGTGGGGCTGTGTGTGTGTGTTTGTGTGTGTTTGTGTGTGTTTGTGTGTGTTTGTATGTATGTATGTATATATATCATATATACAGTGTTCGACAAACCTATACATTTGCACGCCCCGGGCGAGTGGATTTAACATCATGGCGAGCTCCTATTGGCCCAAGCAGCACACGTGTGGTACTAGGTGGCGAGTAGATTTTTTTGTTCGGCGAGTAGATTTTTTGGGGATTTGTCGACCACTGTATATATATATACACACATACAGTATATATTTCCCTAGTCTATAGACTTCTGAGTGCATCATTCTAGGGCTTTAGTGACCTCTGGTGGTCACTTTTCAAGTGTTTATATGTGATTATGTCCACATGCCCCAAGTCTTTTTATGCTAGAGTAGCTGAGAGACCCGGCGTTGCCCGGGATGTAATGTTCCCGCTCCTCTCTGTCTCCTCTCTCCTCCCCCCTCTCTCTGTTTGTCCCCCATTCACATCAATCCAGTCCCCCCCTCCCTCCTTTACAGCTCTGTTTGTCCCCCTTTACAGCTTCATGCAGTGTGTGCGTCAGTCATTGTGTGTGCGTCAGTCAGTCAGTGTGTGTGTGTGCGCGTGCGTCAGTGAGTCTGATGCAGAAACACAAACACACACACACAGACTGAGTGACGCACACACACACACACACTGTCAGTGTGTGCGTGCGTGTGTGCCTCAGTCAGTGTGTGTGTGTGCCAGTCAGTGTGTGTGTGTGTGTGCGCCAGTCAGTGTGTGTGTGTGCGCCAGTCAGTGTGTGTGTGTGTGCGCCAGTCAGTGTGTGTGTGTGCGCCAGTCAGTGTGTCTGTGCGTGCGTCAGTCAGTGTGTGTGTGCGTGCGTCAGTCAGGGTGTGTGTGTGCGTGCGTCAGTCAGGGTGTGTGTGTGCGTGCGTCAGTCAGGGTGTGTGCGTCAGTCAGGGTGTGTGTGCGCGTGCGTCAGTCAGGGTGTGTGTGCACGTGCGTCAGTCAGGGTGTGTGTGCGCGTGCGTTAGTCAGGGTGTGTGTGCGCGTGCGTCAGTCAGGGTGTGTGTGTGTGTGTGCGTCAGTCAGGGTGTGTGTGTGCGTGCGTCAGTCAGGGTGTGTGTGTGCGTGCGTCAGTCAGGGTGTGTGTGCGTCAGTCAGGGTGTGTGCGCGTGCATCAGTCAGGGTGTGTGCGCGTGCGTCAGTCAGGGTGTGTGTGCGCGTGCGTCAGTCAGGGTGTGTGTGCGCGTGCGTCAGTCAGGGTGTGTGTGCGCGTGCGTCAGTCAGGGTGTGTGTGTGTGTGTGCGTCAGTCAGGGTGTGTGTGTGCGTGCGTCAGTCAGGGTGTGTGTGTGTGTGCGTCAGTCAGGGTGTGTGTGTGCGTGCGTCAGTCAGGGTGTGTGTGTGCGTGCGTCAGTCAGGGTGTGTGCGCGTGCGTCAGTCAGGGTGTGTGCGCGTGCGTCAGTCAGGGTGTGTGCGCGTGCGTCAGTCAGGGTGTGTGCGCGTGCGTCAGTCAGGGTGTGTGCGCGTGCGTCAGTCAGGGTGTGTGTGCGCGTGCGTCAGTCAGGGTGTGTGTGTGCGTGCATCAGTCAGGGTGTGTGTGCGCGTGCGTCAGTCAGGGTGTGTGTGTGCGTGCGTCAGTCAGGGTGTGTGTGCGCGTGCGTCAGTCAGGGTGTGTGTGTGCGTGCGTCAGTCAGGGTGTGTGTGCGCGTGCGTCAGTCAGGGTGTGTGTGCGCGTGCGTCAGTCAGGGTGTGTGTGTGCGTGCGTCAGTCAGGGTGTGTGTGCGCGTGCGTCAGTCAGGGTGTGTGTGTGCGTGCGTCAGTCAGGGTGAGTGTGCGCGTGCGTCAGTCAGGGTGTGTGTGCGCGTGCGTCAGTCAGGGTGTGTGTGCGTGCGTCAGTCAGGGTGTGTGTGCGTGTGCGCCAGTCAGTGTGTGTGTGTGCGGCAGTCAGTGTGTGTGTGTGTGCGCCAGTCAGTGTGTGTGTGTGCGCCAGTCAGTGTGTCTGTGCGTGCGTCAGTCAGTGTGTGTGTGCGTGCGTCAGTCAGCGTGTGTGTGTGCGTGCGTCAGTCAGGGTGTGTGTGTGCGTGCGTCAGTCAGGGTGTGTGTGCGTCAGTCAGGGTGTGTGTGCGCTTGCGTCAGTCAGGGTGTGTGTGCGCGTGCGTTAGTCAGGGTGTGTGTGTGCGTGCGTCAGTCAGGGTGTGTGTGTGCGTGCGTCAGTCAGGGTGTGTGTGCGTCAGTCAGGGTGTGTGTGCGCGTGCGTCAGTCAGGGTGTGTGTGCACGTGCGTCAGTCAGGGTGTGTGTGCGCGTGCGTTAGTCAGGGTGTGTGTGCGCGTGCGTCAGTCAGGGTGTGTGTGTGTGTGCGTCAGTCAGGGTGTGTGTGTGCGTGCGTCAGTCAGGGTGTGTGTGTGCGTGCGTCAGTCAGGGTGTGTGTGCGTCAGTCAGGGTGTGTGCGCGTGCATCAGTCAGGGTGTGTGCGCGTGCGTCAGTCAGGGTGTGTGCGCGTGCGTCAGTCAGGGTGTGTGTGCGCGTGCGTCAGTCAGGGTGTGTGTGCGCGTGCGTCAGTCAGGGTGTGTGTGCGCGTGCGTCAGTCAGGGTGTGTGTGTGTGTGTGCGTCAGTCAGGGTGTGTGTGTGCGTGCGTCAGTCAGGGTGTGTGTGTGCGTGCGTCAGTCAGGGTGTGTGTGCGCGTTCGTCAGTCAGGGTGTGTGTGTGCGTGCGTCAGTCAGGGTGTGTGTGCGCGTGCGTCAGTCAGGGTGTGTGTGTGCGTGCGTCAGTCAGGGTGTGTGTGCGTCAGTCAGGGTGTGTGCGCGTGCATCAGTCAGGGTGTGTGCGCGTGCGTCAGTCAGGGTGTGTGCGCGTGCGTCAGTCAGGGTGTGTGTGCGCGTGCGTCAGTCAGGGTGTGTGTGCGCGTGCGTCAGTCAGGGTGTGTGTGCGCGTGCGTCAGTCAGGGTGTGTGTGTGTGTGTGCGTCAGTCAGGGTGTGTGTGTGCGTGCGTCAGTCAGGGTGTGTGTGTGTGTGCGTCAGTCAGGGTGTGTGTGTGCGTGCGTCAGTCAGGGTGTGTGTGTGCGTGCGTCAGTCAGGGTGTGTGCGCGTGCGTCAGTCAGGGTGTGTGCGCGTGCGTCAGTCAGGGTGTGTGTGCGCGTGCGTCAGTCAGGGTGTGTGTGCGCGTGCATCAGTCAGGGTGTGTGTGCGCGTGCGTCAGTCAGGGTGTGTGTGTGCGTGCATCAGTCAGGGTGTGTGTGTGCGTGCGTCAGTCAGGGTGTGTGTGCGCGTGCGTCAGTCAGGGTGTGTGCGCGTGCGTCAGTCAGGGTGTGTGCGCGTGCGTCAGTCAGGGTGTGTGTGCGCGTGCGTCAGTCAGGGTGTGTGTGCGCGTGCGTCAGTCAGGGTGTGTGTGCGCGTGCGTCAGTCAGGGTGTGTGTGTGTGTGTGCGTCAGTCAGGGTGTGTGTGTGCGTGCGTCAGTCAGGGTGTGTGTGTGCGTGCGTCAGTCAGGGTGTGTGTGCGCGTTCGTCAGTCAGGGTGTGTGTGTGCGTGCGTCAGTCAGGGTGTGTGTGCGCGTGCGTCAGTCAGGGTGTGTGTGTGCGTGCGTCAGTCAGGGTGTGTGTGCGTCAGTCAGGGTGTGTGCGCGTGCATCAGTCAGGGTGTGTGCGCGTGCGTCAGTCAGGGTGTGTGCGCGTGCGTCAGTCAGGGTGTGTGTGCGCGTGCGTCAGTCAGGGTGTGTGTGCGCGTGCGTCAGTCAGGGTGTGTGTGCGCGTGCGTCAGTCAGGGTGTGTGTGTGTGTGTGCGTCAGTCAGGGTGTGTGTGTGCGTGCGTCAGTCAGGGTGTGTGTGTGTGTGCGTCAGTCAGGGTGTGTGTGTGCGTGCGTCAGTCAGGGTGTGTGTGTGCGTGCGTCAGTCAGGGTGTGTGCGCGTGCGTCAGTCAGGGTGTGTGCGCGTGCGTCAGTCAGGGTGTGTGTGCGCGTGCGTCAGTCAGGGTGTGTGTGCGCGTGCATCAGTCAGGGTGTGTGTGCGCGTGCGTCAGTCAGGGTGTGTGTGTGCGTGCATCAGTCAGGGTGTGTGTGTGCGTGCGTCAGTCAGGGTGTGTGTGCGCGTGCGTCAGTCAGGGTGTGTGTGCGCGTGCGTCAGTCAGGGTGTGTGTGTGCGTGCGTCAGTCAGGGGTGTGTGTGCGCGTGCGTCAGTCAGGGTGTGTGCGTCAGTCAGGGTGTGTGCGCGTGCATCAGTCAGGGTGTGTGCGCGTGCGTCAGTCAGGGTGTGTGCGCGTGCGTCAGTCAGGGTGTGTGTGCGCGTGCGTCAGTCAGGGTGTGTGTGCGCGTGCGTCAGTCAGGGTGTGTGTGCGCGTGCGTCAGTCAGGGTGTGTGTGTGTGTGTGTGTGCGTCAGTCAGGGTGTGTGTGTGCGTGCGTCAGTCAGGGTGTGTGTGTGTGTGCGTCAGTCAGGGTGTGTGTGTGCGTGCGTCAGTCAGGGTGTGTGTGCGTGCGTCAGTCAGGGGTGTGTGCGCGTGCGTCAGTCAGGGTGTGTGCGCGTGCGTCAGTCAGGGTGTGTGTGTGCGTGCGTCAGTCAGGGTGTGTGTGTGCGTGCGTCAGTCAGGGTGTGTGCGCGTGCGTCAGTCAGGGTGTGTGCGCGTGCGTCAGTCAGGGTGTGTGCGCGTGCGTCAGTCAGGGTGTGTGCGCGTGCGTCAGTCAGGGTGTGTGCGCGTGCGTCAGTCAGGGTGTGTGTGCGCGTGCGTCAGTCAGGGTGTGTGTGTGCGTGCATCAGTCAGGGTGTGTGTGCGCGTGCGTCAGTCAGGGTGTGTGTGTGCGTGCGTCAGTCAGGGTGTGTGTGCGCGTGCGTCAGTCAGGGTGTGTGCGTCAGTCAGGGTGTGTGCGCGTGCATCAGTCAGGGTGTGTGCGCGTGCGTCAGTCAGGGTGTGTGCGCGTGCGTCAGTCAGGGTGTGTGTGCGCGTGCGTCAGTCAGGGTGTGTGTGCGCGTGCGTCAGTCAGGGTGTGTGTGCGCGTGCGTCAGTCAGGGTGTGTGTGTGTGTGTGTGTGCGTCAGTCAGGGTGTGTGTGTGCGTGCGTCAGTCAGGGTGTGTGTGTGTGTGCGTCAGTCAGGGTGTGTGTGTGCGTGCGTCAGTCAGGGTGTGTGTGCGTGCGTCAGTCAGGGTGTGTGCGCGTGCGTCAGTCAGGGTGTGTGCGCGTGCGTCAGTCAGGGTGTGTGCGCGTGCGTCAGGGTGTGTGCGCGTGCGTCAGTCAGGGTGTGTGTGCGCGTGCGTCAGTCAGGGTGTGTGTGCGCGTGCATCAGTCAGGGTGTGTGTGCGCGTGCGTCAGTCAGGGTGTGTGTGTGCGTGCGTCAGTCAGGGTGTGTGTGTGCGTGCGTCAGTCAGGGTGTGTGTGCGCGTGCGTCAGTCAGGGTGTGTGTGTGCGTGCGTCAGTCAGGGTGTGTGTGCGCGTGCGTCAGTCAGGGTGTGTGTGTGCGTGCGTCAGTCAGGGTGTGTGTGTGCGTGCGTCAGTCAGGGTGTGTATGCGCGTGCGTCAGTCAGGGTGTGTGTGTGCGTGCGTCAGTCAGGGTGTGTGTGCGCGTGCGTCAGTCAGGGTGTGTGTGCGCGTGCGTCAGTCAGGGTGTGTGTGCGCGTGCGTCAGTCAGGGTGTGTGTGCGCGTGCGTCAGTCAGGGTGTGTGTGCGTGAGTCAGTCAGGGTGTGTGCGTGCGTCAGTCAGGGTGTGTGTGCGTGCGTCAGTCAGGGTGTGTGCGTGCGTCAGTCAGGGTGTGTGTGCGTGCGTCAGTCAGGGTGTGTGTGCGTGCGTCAGTAAGGGTGTGTGTGCGTGTGTGTGCGTCAGTCAGTATGTGTGTCTCAGGTGTGTGCGTTAGTCAGGGTGTGTGTACGCGCGTCAGTCAATGTGTGTGCGCGGGCGCCATTCAGTGTGTGTCAGGCAGTCAGTGTGTGTGTGTGCCTCAGTCAGTGTGCGTCAGTCAGTGTTTGCGTGCGGCGGTAAGTGGGTGAGTGGGTGAGTGGGCGAGTGTCTGTGTGTGACTGTGTGTCAGTCAGTGTGTGACTGTGTGTCAGTCAGTGTGTGTCAGTCAGTGTGTGACTGTGTGTCAGTCAGTGTGTGTCAGTGTGTGACTGTGTGTCAGTCAGTGTGTGTCAGTCAGTGTGTGTCAGTCAGTGTGTGACTGTGTGTCAGTCAGTGTGTCAGTCAGAGTGTGACTGTGTGTCAGTCAGTGTGTGTCAGTCAGTGTGTGTGTGTGTCACTGTGTGTGTGTGTGTCAGTGTGTGTGTGTACCTCCTTGCGCCAGCGGGGGGGGGGGTTGTGTGTGTGTGTGTGGGGGGTTGTGTGTGGGGGGGGTTGTGTGTGGGGGGAGGGGGTTGTGTGGGGGGGGGGGGTTGCGTGGGGGGGGGATGTGTGGAGGGGGGGTTGTGTGGAGGGGGGGTTGTGTGGAGGGGGGGAGGTTACCTCCTTGCACCACCCGGTGCTCCCGGCCGCGGGGGGGGTTGTGTGTGGTGGGGGGGGGGGGGGAAGGTTACCTCCTTGCGCCCCTGGTGCTCCCGGTTCAGCCGCGGGGGGGGGTTGTGTGCGGTGGGGGGGGGAAGGTTACCTCCTTGCGCCCCTGGTGCTCCCAGTTCGGCCGCGGGGGGGGGGGGGGGGGTTGTGTGTGGTGGGGGGGGGGAAGGTTACCTCCTTGCGCCCCTGGTGCTCCCAGTTCGGCCGCGGGGGGGGGGTTGTGTGTGGTTTGAGGGGGGAGGTTACCTCCTTGCGCCCCCCGTGCTCCCAGCTCGGCCGCGGGGGGGGTTGTGTGTGTGGGGGGGGGGAGGTTACCTCCTTGCGCCCCCGGTGCTCCCGGCTGGCGCTCCCGGCGGTAAGACAGGGCCGCGATGAGAAGAGCTGAATGAGGAGGCGTGTGAGAGGCGGCGGGAGTTTTGCTGGCGGTGTGTGAGAGGTGAGGTGGAGGAGGCTTGGCGCCGGGGAGGCTGAGGTTTGCGGTGAGGGGGGGCGGGGGGTTTGTGGTGAGGGGGGGCGGGGGGTTTGCGGTGAGGGGTTTGCGGTGAGGGGGGGCGGGGGGTTTGCGGTGAGGGGGGGCGGGGGGTTTGCGGTGAGGGGGGCACACACACACGACGGGAGTGAGAGGGGGTGGAGAGTGGGACTGGCGCAGATCCGAGGAGAGTGAGTGAGTGTGTGTGTGTGTGTCTCTCCTTTGGCCCGTCACTCCGCCTCAGGCCAATGAGAGGTGTGCAGGGGCGGGCGGGCGGGCCAAGGGAGCAATCTCATTGGCCTGGCCCAAGGTCCAATGGGATTGCCGCTAGGGACACAGGGAGGGACACAGGGAGACACATACAGACATAGAAACATATGACTGTTTGAGAAATATATAGTAGATTATTTGGTGAGCGGTTTGCACTATGTTCTTGATGAGGCTTAATTTTTGTTCAAGGACTGGCTGCACTTTACTGCTGGGCTTCTTCTCATTAGTTAGGGCCCCACTCAGCACTTGCAGCACAAGCTTACTGACTGACTCTTCCTAGATATCCTATTCCTTCCTATTGATAACAGATTTATAATTTTTTACTTTATCCATAATTGAACAAAAAATCATCAACCATACACATGTGAATCGGAGATTATTACATCTACCTCATTTATCCTCCTAATCTCTCAGGACGGGGCTTGTCGCATGGCTTGTTTGGGCACAGGACAGAGAGCAAGCGTGCAGCCCTTCACACACTTGGTCTGCATCTATTGCCTATAGAGGGTCAATGAGAGTGCTCTCTGTGTGATCCTATAGCACCCTATAGTGCTACAGTTCAGCACGGGAGCATTAAACAAAGTGTACTTGACACTTTTGTAAACATTCTTTACATTTAACAAGTTCTGACTTGCTACAAACGCACAGGAAGGTAAATCTTACCTTCTTATTACTGCTCATGACTGCTTAAGGCTGAGTCCGCGCTGGTGCTCAAAGTATGTGAGCCGGGTGTCCTGCATCTGCTCGCACGCCCGCGGAGGGGGGCGGCATTGAGCGAGCGGGAAAGTTAAAAAAAATTATTTACAGAAGTGCTGAGCGCCGGTGAGTGTGTGTGCACGCGCATACCTGCGCGCAGGGACTTGCATACACATATATATGCAAGTCACCTCGCCAAGAACCGTCCGCTCACCGCCTGCGGGGACTCAGCCTAAGGGTGCGGCCAGGCAGGGAGTGAGCGCGCTGGCGCTCATGCGCGGTGACATCACGCTCCCTGCTCGGCTGGGAGATTTGTGGCCGACTAGGTGCACGTGTGGGGGCAATTCGGGGGGCGTGGCCATGACGTCACGGAGCTGGTTCGCCCTCATTGGGCAAACCGCTCATGTAACACGCTTGTGGACAGCAAATTCAAATTTACTTGCTCTGCAAGCAGCTAAGCGCCGAGCAGGTGCTCGCTCACGCTGGCCACACACATTTCTTCAATGTGTTTCATAGCGGCCAGCGTGAGTGCGCCCGCCCGCTCAGCGCCACCCTGGCCGAAGCCTAAGAATCCTGCGGTGGAATAAGAAGGGCTTGTAAGAAAGTAACAGCACTGATACACATATTCTGAACTCAGGTTCGTGGCTTTCTTGACACATGGACACATTACTGTCCGGATATGTACTGGAGAACATTGCAATCACAAAGATACCTATTTTCTTTTTCACAAGCAGTTCATCTAGTTTTATTATGACAAAAGTTATTTTCCATTTATTGCGCTGTTATAACTTGATATGTTACATAGCTTACAAAGAAAAAATGATAGTGCCAAAAAAGAGATGAAAAGTGGAAAACTATATAATAAAAGCAAATATTTTTGGTATATTGTGTAAGATCATTAAATAGTGAGTAATAGTTGTGAAAGAGGTTAATACCTTAACGGTATATATGTGCTAAATGTGATATATCCAACCAGAGACAGATAGTGGAGAGGGTTTGGGGAAGGAATAAGAGGTGTGTAGAATATACTGTGGGGCTGCTTTATACGGACACCAATCCGAAATGAGAAAAGTGTGTATAGAATGATATAAGAGCTCTGTATTATCTGTGGTGTGCGCGTCTATCATTCTATACACATGTTTAATAGCCTGACAATACATACTGCTTTACACAGGGGAACACAGCTAAGTGAGGAAAAATGTTGCACTGATTTCGAATAAGGAATAACGCATTTTGTTAAATCCCTAAGGAAGTCCCACATGACAGGCATAAAGATTTCTTCTAAATAACTTCACAACCTTGTACAATCAATCTAATCAAATTTCATGGGTTGATTCAATCATTTTTAATGTGAACTTTTGCTTATTTGTTTGCTATGAGAAATCCACACATTTTTATTTTGACCAGATCCTGTGTAGTTCATTATTAAACAATACACACAGAACCCAAACCCACCACACCATACATATGTGTCAAAAAGGAGTGCTACTAAGAGTGTGACCTCAAGTAAATACTACAGAAGATAAAGTCTCAGTGCTACATCCAATATGACAAATTATATAGTTAATTACTTATCTGTTTTTCTTTTCATAAGTGAGGGTTACTTAGTTATTCTTTGGCCAAAACATTTTAAGCTTGCAAACCGTGCCAAGGTGTCCCATCTTTTGCAAGTCCTAATAATACTGCACCCACTATAAGCTCTCCTAACCTCTCTAATGGAGGGAGACCTGCCTTAAAGTGCAGTTCAGTCTTTTTTTTTTTTTTTTTTTATTTATTTTTTTACTTCAATAGTTTCATGTGTGCAATCTCTAATTACCTAATGAACTGTATAGCTGCTGGTCAATTCGTTCTCCATGTATTGATAGGTGAAATTTGGTGAAATAATTAGTGAAGGGATCTGTTTTTCTTCTGTTTCTGTCTCTCAGTGGAAACTCATGAATATTCATGAGCACTCCTGCACTGACAAGTGCTAGAGGGAGGGCAGGGCTGACAAAGGGGTGTGCCAGGGCTTGTGACAGGACATGAAGGGGCAGTGCCTTAGCAAATGGCTGTTAAAATAGAATACAAGAAAATTGGTCTTTCAAGGTTGTTTTTTTAAAAACAGAAAATGCTAAAAGTATTTTTTCTTACTACAGAACTGATTTATTAAAAAAAAAAACACATGCAGGATATTGACTGAACTGCAGCTTTAATACATTTGTATTTCATTATTACCAGATGTTTTTTGTCCTTCCCGTTTTTTTTATTTATCTGCTTGAATAACAATGGCCTCAGATTGACTCAATTAAAAAAAAAGTGTAAAAGTGGAAATCAGTAACTTGCATGTAGACACAACAAAATCTTATCAAGAAAGAAATTAGGCTACTATGGGAAAATGTGGTTACTACAGAACAGTGGTTTCCAACCTTTTTTTTGTTTGTTACGGAACCCCAAGTGAAATTCTGAGGACCCCCCAACCATCACGAATAGCAACTCTGTGATCAGATGCATTGTAAATCCTTCTGTATTTGATACAATTTTCAAATGACCAGAAACGTACAGGGAACCCTTTAGGGATGCCCGGGGAACACAGGGGTTCTTAGGAACCCTGGTTGAAAAACCCTGCTATAGACACATCAAATGTTTAAAAAAGGTACTGTATTTAAAAATAATTATACCTTGTACTATTTAGGTGACAACTGTCTACATTTACCCAATTAAACATGTCATCAGTCCACTTTGCTAATAGGGGAAACTGTCCCTTGAGAAATACCTGAAAAGAATATTTTTTTTGATGTAGATTTCCCCAACATCCAAAACCACTGGGCAAACCACACGGACCAAGTCATTCTCATCTACCGTCAATGTCATAGTTCATATGTTACTGATCGATGTCACAGTATGTGACTGAAATTGAAAGAAAATTGCTATTTGTAAAGACAAAACGTATTTTTAGACTGGTTACATGTGTCTGCGCTAGAGATGGATCGGCACGGATTAAAGCCGACCAAATGCGTCCGTGGATTCGACACCACGAAACGGATTTTGGGGGGGGGGGGGAAATGCGAGAAAATCCGGGGGAAAGGATTTGGGCCGATCCGCACATCTCTGGTCTGTACTTACTGTATGTTTCCTTTCTAATGTGGTAGTTGCAACAGTCCGATTGTACCAGTCTCCCGGGCTGGACTGGCCTGCAATGGAACCAGGAAGACCCCCGGGGGTCCCACAGCCCTGGTAGGTTATATGTAGCGCACTGATATATAGAAAAGTCTAAGTCTAAGCATTTTTACATCTTTTCTACAACGTTTAACCTTTCCACGGTAAACAAATGCTTTGGAAGGTTTTTACAATCTTTATCTAATGCGTTTTTGGTGATTTTGGTGTTTTTCGACTCTGCTTGCAAAATAATTAGGATCCATCATTAGTCAAACAGATACATACAAGTAACCAACATGTGTTTCTTCTTCTTCTTCTTCTTCTTCTTCTTCTTCTTCTTCTTCTTCTTCTTCTTCTTCTTCTTCTTCTTCTTCTTCTTCTTCTTCTTCTTCAAATAAATCAGTTGTGTAGTATTTAAGTAATAATCCCCTCAGAACAGGGCATTACTGGCCAATAATGCCCTGGCTTGAAGAATTGAAGGCCTGAGGCGAAGCCGAGGGGACTTTAACCCAGCCAGGGCATTATTGGCCAGTAATTCCCTGTTCTGAGGGGATTATTACTATTATAGGCTAAATGTAGGCTTTTTTCATAAAATAATAGACACGTTTGTAAAGATATATAACTCGGAACTACGCTGATGCATCTGTGTAGGAAAAAAGAAGTAAAGTAGCAAATGAGAGGGGAGAGAGAGGTGGGGCGGAGGGGAGGAGGGGGAGGGGGGGAGGAGAAGAGAGAGGTGAGGGGGAGAGAGAAGAAAGATGTGAGGGGGGGTAGAAGAGAGAGAGGTGATAGGGGGTAGAAGAGAGAGATGAGGGGTGGGAGAAGAGGGGAGGGGGAGGTGGGTGAAGGGGAGAATGGAAAGAGAAGTTGGGGGACAGTGATTTTAACTACAAACTAAAAAAAAAACTAGATAACAATTACTGTATCTTAGCAGAACCTATACAAGTGGTGGAAGAAATATTACTTTGTTGCAAGTAACAAAGTTACTTTTTGGGACACCAGTTTCTGACAGCACTAGCAGCTGTGTGAGAGAGTCTGCATATGCTGCGGTGCTGTGTGAGGAGAGGAACAGAGATGCAGCTGCACCTTGGACGGGAGAGGTATTTCCTGTTAGCAGTTTTAAATGTGGCAGTTTTTTTTTATTTCAAATCCTCAGCGCTCACCCTGTATCTCTGAAAGGTGAATTGGCAGGTTGCCAAAAATTCCGGGCATTACTGAATGAATAATGCCCAGAATTCTAACCAATCAGGGAGCAGGGATTTCAATAATGCCCGGAATTGTACAGATTTAGCCTATAATAGATAATACTTACTACTTTTTTTTGTTCTTTAATTCAAGTCATTTTTAATGAGCTTTAATATGCCTAACATCCTTTGATTTCTATAGCAGGGTTTAGCACACCTCCTCAGCAATGCAAGATATTTGTAACACTTACCTGTTTGTGATAATTTGTTGCCAATATTCCCAGCAGTTTGAGCTGTAAACTGTAACAATAGATAATGTTACCTTAGTAATAAGAATACATTGTAGTTGCTGAGTTACACTGACTGAAGGATTGCCATCCTGCACTGAAAGGCAGCCATTTAGTGAACCCTGGGAATCAGGATATTTGCTGATCGATGACGGCAGAACGAATCAAGCAGCAGTTTAGGTATTTAGTTTTCAATAAAGGTAATCAAAGGCTGCATGTATTAAAAAAAATAAAAATAAATATATATATATATATATATATATATATATGTAGAGGTATCAGTACCATGTTAGCCGAGCTTCAATAATCAAAAAATAAATAGATGATACCGTTCTGTGGCTAACGAAATGCTTTTATTCTTGCGAGCTTTCGAGATACACTGATCTCTTCTTCCGGCGATGTTACAATGAATGAAGCAAGCAAAGGGTATACTTAAAAACAGTGTCTCTTGGAATGTTATCTGTGCTTGTCCTTCCCCCGGTGTGGATGAGATTTATGGCTAGAGGTGTTAAATGGTTCCTGAAAGTTAGTGATGTAAGAGTGTGTGTGTATCTGTGTGAATATAAATGAATGGAGAGCCCACAGTGTATACGGTGCTTTACAAAAGGGGTGTGTGGAGTGGGAGTTAATATAAATGGTGTGGGTAGGTGTGGAAATGTGAGATAGTAGCATAACTAAAAGTGTGTGTGGTTACTATGCGGTCCCTATTGGTGTATAGGGATGGAAAAACAAGAAGTATTAGTATGTGTAAGAGACAACTGTGTGTGCATACATATAGCACAGTATGTACAGACATGGCCTATAGCGCTCATGGGAAGAGAGTTCACTTGTGTCAGTAATGACTCATAAAATTTCGATCTCTGTTTAGGCCACCGTTAAGTGTCCCGAACAGTTGCATAAATTTGTATTCATGCAACCGTCTCTCTTTCGGTGTTTTAAGATTACCTTTGAGTATGGCAACCGATTACAATGTAATCATCCTGCTTGCCTCAATTCTTATCCACACTTTCTCTCCCACCCCCAGCATCCCTCCCCCTCCCCACCTTTCTTTGTCACTGTCCCCTGGCTTCAAACACTTTTAACACCCTACCTTATCTACAGTACATATCTGTTTTTTTTGTTTGTTTTCTTCCCCTCTCTACACTGTTTTAGCCATTGAATCCTTTGTATATCAGTATTGCTTGACCTGAAGAAGAGAGGAGAACTCTCGAAAGCTTGTCCTATTACATAAATTGTTAGTCCAATAAAAAAGGTATCACCTAATACTGAAGAACTCATTTATTCTGCACTATCGCAACTGGACTAACACGGCTATTTTCTGCTTTATATATATACATATATATTTTGTTACACTTTCATCTATGTCCGTGTGCTATTTAAAGGTTGCTTTCCCTCTGTTGTTTTCATATATATATATATATATATATATATATATATATATATATAATCAAAAAATAAATAGATGATACCGTTCTGTGGCTAACAAAATGCTTTTATTTGTGCGAGCTTTCGAGATACACTGATCTCTTCTTCCGGCGATGTTAAAATGAATGAAGCATATATATACAGTGCTCGACAAATAATGTTAACCTGTCGCCCGTTGCGAGTGGATTTAGGCAGCTGGCGACCCGTGCTGCAGCTCAATGAATTCCCCTGCTCGTGCCAATTTTTTTTTTTTTTTTAAATAAATAAATAAATAATCCCCCTCCCTGATTGGGTTAAAAAAAAAGTTAAAAAAAATGGCGGCAAATCCTGTGGTCCCGGCGCGCGTGCACAGGGCAAGCAGAGTGTCCTGCCATTTGCGCTGCCTGTTCCCCCCAGCAACCCAGAATCCCCCGCATCCCTCCCCCCCCCATGTGGGACGGAGGGGGAAGCCCAAACCAAGCCCCGCGCGCAACCCAGCCCCCCCCTCCGCTCCCCACGTGGGACGGAGGGGGAAGCCCAAAACAAGCGCCGCGCGCGATCCAGCCCCCACACCCTCCCCCCTCCGCTCCCCACGTGGGACGGAGGGGGAAGCCCAAAACAAGCGCGCGATCCAGCCCCCCCCGCACCCTCCGCTCCCCACGTGGGACGGAGGGGGAAGTGCAAACCCAGCTTCCCCCGTGCGCGCCTCCTGCTGGGACCTGCTCCTGCTGGGACCTGCTCCTGCTCCTGCTGGGACCTGCTCCTGCTCCTGCTGGGACCTGCTGCTGCTGCTGCTGCCGCTGGGACCTGCTGCTGCTGCTGCTGCCGCTGGGACCTGCTGCTGCTGCTGCTGGGACCTGCTCCTGCTGGGACCTGCTGCTGCTGCTGCTGGGACCTGCTGCTGCTGCTGGGACCTGCTGCTGCTCCTGCTGGGACCTGCTGCTGCTCCTGCTGGGACCTGCTGCTGCTCCTGCTGGGACCTGCTGCTGCTGCTGCTGGGACCTGCTGCTGCTGCTGCTGCTGGGACCTGCTGCTGCTGCTGCTGAGGCCCACGCTGCGCTGTGTGTCCCATGTCTTGGAGAGGGCCCACTGCCGTGCGGAGACCCCACTGCTGCCACGTGTGACCCGGTGAGTGTGTGAGTGACAGACTGAGTGTCTGTGAGTGTGCCTGTGTGCCTGTGTGTCTGTCAGTGTGCCTGTGTGTCTGTCAGTGTGCCTGTGTGTCTGTCAGTGTGCCTGTGTGTCTGTGAGTGTGCCTGTGTGTCTGTGAGTGTGCCTGTCAGTGTGCCTGTCAGTGTGCCTGTGTGTGTGTGTGTGTGTGTGTGTCTCAGTGTGCCTGTGTGTCTGTGAGTGTGTCTGTGAGTGTGCCTGTGTGTCTGTCAGTGTGCCTGTGTATCTGTGAGTGTGCCTGTCAGTGTGCCTGTGTGTCTGTGAGTGTGCCTGTGTGTCTGTGAGTGTGCCTGTGTGTCTGTGAGTGTGCCTGTGTGTCTGTGAGTGTGCCTGTCAGTGTGCCTGTGTGCCTGTGTGTGTGTGTGTCTGTCAGTGTGCCTGTGTGTCTGTGAGTGTGCCTGTGTGTCTGTGAGTGTGCCTGTGTGTCTGTGAGTGTGCCTGTGAGTGTGCCTGTGTGTCTGTGAGTGTGCCTGTGTGTCTGTGAGTGTGCCTGTGTGTCTGTCAGTGTGCCTGTGTGTCTGTGAGTGTGCCTGTCAGTGTGCCTGTGTGTGTGTGTGTCTGTCAGTGTGCCTGTG